>NC_044500.1:13712057-13824557 GCF_902362185.1 Chanos chanos | reverse complement strand
GAGGAAAACAAGGAGTCATGTTTTGATAGAATATGGTCTTATTATAGAAATTATAGAAAAAAAGATAATATTGCCTGTCTTTGTGAGGGAGACAGTGGTTTATCCATAGGATTTCAATCATTTTCCATTTTGGTTGAGGGGTTTTGTCAGGGAGATTAATGTTGCCATGGGAGAGCACTGGTCTCTTCCATAGAGATAACGATTAAGGTTCTTGTTCTTGACACTTTCACACTTCTCTCAAACTGCCATATGTTAATTTTATGAGACATCAGGGTTATCTGTCAGTGTTCTGGAAGGCTACAAAATAGTTCACGTGTCACATTCACCACGGTAAACAGAGGATACCTCAAATGTAATAAATATCATTCGTGACTCAGAGACATAAATACTTTATAGATCTTCTTTAGTATTCCTAATGTTATATCATGAAGAGCTGTAATATTCCAAATTGTTTTGGCTGAGTGACATCTCATTAAAAGTTTCAGTGGTCACTGTGCAAGGAAGCACAACAACCTGAAACCAACCATGAATACCATCAGTTAAAAATGATTTACGAGTGAAATTTGTTTGTTAGAGGAGCTTAATCCACCTGCACATGGACCTTGCCAAACAAATGGCATAACTGTTCCTAAAGAGGAAAGTACGAATGCGGGACACCACAGGCACACAAAGATAGACAGGGCAAACAAATGTGTGTAAATAAGAAGAAAATAAAAACCTAATTTCAGCGACTGGGCAGAGGCCAGTGGGGTTGGTTACTCCATTGTGAATTTCATTGTTTGACATTATTATAATGTGTTTGAATTGTCACAGCCTGCACCTCCCATTTTGTTTTGTTCTGTCTTTGTGCTCCTGCTCTGTCTGTCTCCGCCCCTCACCTGTTCCTGTTTGTCCCGATTATTAACCTTGTTAATTTGAACCAATCCTGTTTTGCCCTGTTTAGTTTCCCTCTGTATTTAGGCCCTTGTGTTTCCTTGTCCTTTGTCTATCGTTGTTTGTGTATTTTGCGCACTGTCATGCTACACCTTTTGTTATTAGTTTGCACTGTACTTTGGTCTTCATTTTAAGTAAAGCCTTCTGTTTGTCACCGTCAACCATCGTGTCTTGCACTTGGGTCCTGTGCCACACCGCCAGCGTGACAGAACGATAGACCCAACAAGGACCCAGCAAGACACTCCTGTCTCCCGGGCAGAGACGGTTCCAGCTCCTGACCTGGGTGCGGCGGGGCTCCCTCTCTCGGTAGGTTCTCCAGCCCCTAACCCGGGGGGGGAATTTTTTGGGGGGGGGCTCCCAGCCCTAGACCCAGGCACCACATGGACTGTGGTGCTGGGCCCAACCATCTCTAGGGCTGTGTCCGCTCCTGGGTCTCCTGTCTCTGCCACCCTGAATCCCCGGAATCCCCTTCAAGCAGTGACTCCGAAGGCTCCATGGAGGGTGCGCTGCCCAGCGCGAGGAATGCGCTGCCTGGCGCACCATGGAGGGTGCGCTGCCCAGCGCGAGGAATGCGCTGCCTGGCGCACCATGGAGGATGCGCTGCCCAGCGCGAGGAATGCGCTGCCCGGCGCACCATGGAGAGTGCGCTGCCCAGCGCGAGGAATGCGCTGCCTGGCGCACCCTGGAGGATGCGCTGCCCAGCGCGAGGAATGCGCTGCCCGGCGCACCATGGAGAGTGCGCTGCCCAGCGCGAGGAATGCGCTGCCCGGCGCACCATGGAGAGTGCGCTGCCCAGCGCGAGGAATGCGCTGCCCAGCGCGAGGAATGCGCTGCCTGGCGCACCCTGGAGGATGCGCTGCCTGGCGCACCCTGGAGGATGCGCTGCCCAGCGCGAGGAATGCGCTGCCCGGCGCACCCTGGAGGATGCGCTGTCCTGCCCTGTTCCCGAGGCCGCTTTCCCGGCCCAGGTCAGCTCCCATGCTGACGCCCTGTCCTGGTCAGCTCCCATGCTGACGCCCTGTCCAGGTCAGCTCCCATGCTGACGCCCTGTCCAGGTCAGCTCCCATGCTGACGCCCTGTCCAGGTCAGCTCCCATGCTGACGCCCTGTCCTGGTCAGCTCCCATGCTGACGCCCTGTCCTGGTCAGCTCCCATGCTGACGCCCTGTCCTGTTCCCGAGGCCCTTTCCCCGATCCAGCTCAGCCCTCTAGCCATCGTCGAGGCTGTTTTGAAGTCTGCCCCGTTCCTGTTCTTCTGCCAGTTTGAAAGTCTGTTCCAGCCAACCCCTCACCTGCTCGGCCGCAGAGGGGGCCCGTCGGCTGCAGCACCTTCGGTCATCCCTCTGTGCGCCCCCCCACCCACCCGGTCTGTTCTGGACTTTGTTTTTCTTTTGGGCCGTCTGGGAGCCGCCCCTTAAGGGGGGGGCTCTGTCACAGCCTGCACCTCCCATTTTGTTTTGTTCTGTCTTTGTGCTCCTGCTCTGTCTGTCTCCGCCCCTCACCTGTTCCTGTTTGTCCCGATTATTAACCTTGTTAATTTGAACCAATCCTGTTTTGCCCTGTTTAGTTTCCCTCTGTATTTAGGCCCTTGTGTTTCCTTGTCCTTTGTCTATCGTTGTTTGTGTATTTTGCGCACTGTCATGCTACACCTTTTGTTATTAGTTTGCACTGTACTTTGGTCTTCATTTTAAGTAAAGCCTTCTGTTTGTCACCGTCAACCATCGTGTCTTGCACTTGGGTCCTGTGCCACACCGCCAGCGTGACATGAATGTAAGGCCTGACCAAACTCTTCCAAAGTCTCGACAAAAGAAAAAAAAAATTCCACACACAACTCTTTTTTTTTTTTTAATTAAAATTTTATTCGTCTCCAACGGTTGGTCTGCCATGCAATTTCAAGCTTCATGCTTCAGGCTGTAGAGTATTTGCTCAAACTTGACTGGTTCTACAAAAGATAACAATAATGCTTTTTCCGTGTTCAGATGAAATTCACATCTTTGCTTTATTTCTTTACTTTGGAGACGGGAATAGACACCTCATTCCCCTGCATGGCAGGTCTGGGAAGGGGTGCCTCGATGGTCAGTACTCCTTCAGGAGAAAGGGAGGCGTTCACCTTTTCGGAGTCCACACCAGGAGGGAGTCTGCAGTAAAGACAGACAACAACAACGCACTTAACTTTCATTACAACTACCACCAAACAGCACACACATTTTGTTCGTAAAGAGTTTGTGAGACTTACGTATATTTCCTTGTGAAACTTCTGGAAACAAAACCATGTTCATCTCTTCGCTCCTCGTGTTGTCCTGTAGACACATATTTTTCAGTAAGTGTTTGTTGATGTAGTGTACATCTATGTTTAACAGTGCGTGGAGACTTTGAAGGGGAAGATGTAGATATTCCGTATGTGCCTCATCAAGGTATTTAAGGATGATGAGGGTTTCATTGAACACCAAAATATCATGTTCTGCGCCAAGATATCGTGTTAGAAACACTGCTGTGTTACTGTATCATTTGTGACAAAATGTAAAGTGCTGTATTTATTCAATGCTCACCAATGATTTCTACCATCCCATCCTTGGTTCTGACCACCAACTCATCAGGGGAGAACTGGTTGACATCCAGGCCAATCCTCCAGTGATCACGAGTCTGCTTCACCTCAGACATGCCGCTGCCGAGCTGACGAGCCAGGGCCCGGCCGTAAGGACCCTGCGAGAACGGGCCGAGGAAACCTCCATCCATGGTGGAGCCGGGTGGGCGGAGGTAACCAGGCCAGTGGGTGCCCGACCAGGGTTGAAATTCATCGAGCAGGGCTGGCATGCCGAAAGCCTGGTCGAAGAGCCGGCTTCCATGTTGCCAGTCCCGGAAAGGATCCCAGCTGGGTTGGCGCAGCATCGTGAATGGGATGCGTCTCTCGCTCATTGATGCAAGGCAAAGCTGTTGGACTCTTCTCTCTCACGCTCGGTGAAGTGAAGGTGAGAATGCTTGCCAGCAGTGGGCTTTATAAACCTCTTGATTACACCCCCCCTCCAACCCACCCTCCACCCCACCCCTCCCAGACACCCCGCACCTCCACCCTTAGGGGACTTCTACTAGACATTTATAGAATGGTCCAGAGAGCCTGTTGACAATCTGAGCAAAAAGCCGAACCCTAACGCAGGTGTCTGACAATGGTAATCTCCATCCACAGCTTGCTGTCTCATTGCGGAATCCCTCCCCCCTTTTTGTTAAAACTTCTCCCGTTGCAAGGATTTCCAGACAGTCCGACTCAGCAGAACAGGAGGCGCTGCTGTATGGGTTTCCATGTAAGTTCCTGTGCTTCCACAGCTGTTTCTCAGAATGAAATAAATAGGATTAGGTGTACTGTATGTCAACAGTAGACTTGTATGAGTTTCAAAGTATTTAAACAACGAACCAACCCGAATGACATGCCTACCGGAAGGCCTTCCCACTGCTTCAAAAGCTTTAGAGGGCTTTTCTTTCATACATGTATGGAACATGTATGGTTTAAACCTGAGCTGGATGTATTTATACCCATGTAACAAATGTACCATACAGCAGGAGGGGGTCACTGAGAGATTTGTAGGAGGGGGAACATAGAGACCCAAATACTCCCTGCATTTGTCATGCAATTGTATTTGTTGAATTCAGTGAGTGAAAAATGTTAGAATAATTCCACATTTGCCTTTGAACTACAGACCACGAATCTGGAGCTCTTCTGGATGAGGATTTTGAAAATATTTAGGTTACATCTGTCTCAGCTAAAATGTATTTTGTAACATAAAAATGTCCTCTCTATGTGTTACAGTAGCTGTAATTTATAAATGGAAAGGAGCAAGATTTGCATGCAAACATAAATAAAGCACAGATCAAGTCAAGCACGAGCACTTCAAATATAAATATAACCAACTTCAAGGTTTGCTGCCTTCACTATGCCTACTACTGTGAAGGTAGATAGTGAAAACTGTTGAAATCACTCATGTCTGCTAAGTAGCAACTTTGATGAAAGATTCTTCAGAGGCATCAGTCCAATTATGAGCTAAGTTCAGAAAATGTAAAAACAATTAACTGGTTTGTTGTGAACTTTATCCACTATTGTGTTCCATCAAAAGTCACCTTGACAACTGTCCACAAGAGTATTCTTAGCACATATGAAGAGCAGAACAGAATGTCCAGATATAAGCACTTAATACATACCACTCCACAGTAGATTGCATTGACAGCCGTGGAAATAATCAAATAAAGGCTTGTGTGTCAACTCTAAAGTTGGAAAAGTTCTTTAGTGTGTAATCGGAGAGATACAGTGTGCCCATCCAGGAAAGCATGACAGTAGCAGGGCCATGAACATTAGCAGTAATCTCCCTCTCATGAGTTCCACATGCTGAGTACACAGATAGCAGCTGCTTAAATGACATGGCAGAGGACAGACTGCACATAGTTCCAGCACATGGGTAAACTGTATAAAAGTAACATGTACAGTCCCTGGGGAATGCTGAAGCATACCACCGCAGAAATTGGATATTATGCAGTAAATTATGACAATACTGATGTTCTTTCTTTCTTTCTTTCTTTCTTTCTTTCTTTCTTTCTTTCTTTCTTTTTAGACATTTCTTAAGGAACACTGTGGAAATTGAGCAAGAGCTTGTAGAATAATGGTATACATACTCAGCGGCTCATAGAGTGTTCCAAGAAAATAATCACATCAAGAAACTTTGATCAAAACATTATTTGTTGAAAATCGCCCAGGAAGTTGGTCATAACTTGAAGGTCATATTAAATGATATTCAATCAAACCACATCAAATATGGGATAACTTACTGTCAGAGCTCAGGGTTGGTAGGCACTAGTACATTTAGTACAGACTCTCCAAGCACAGTAACTGAAACTGCAGCTGGGACAAACCCGGTGTATGCTTTGATGAAACTATAGTAGCAAACACTTTCCTCCTGGCTACAAATAGAAGTCGCTATAGGAGCTGTAAGGAACTTGAGGAAAGATAGTGTAGATGTTAAGATACTGGTCCCTCCGGTGAACTAAGACGTACTGACTGAAAAGTAAACACAATATACTGCTTAAGTCATGAGACACACCAGAAAAGAGTGAATGTGTCTCTTTTTCTCTTGTTTTTCTCGTTACTCTTTTTTCCTTCGCATGTTGAGTCAGTTTTGATTGTAAAATATAATGATGTAATCATATTTCAAACTAAAACAAGACAACCTGGGAATATACTCTGGAAAAACAAATGTATCATCACTGGGTTGCCTGGCAACTGTTGCCACAGTAACTGTTGCTTAGAAGCATGCTCTCCACAAGGGAAATTTTGCTGGATATCAGATTGTCCACACACAGCGCAAAATAAAGCTACTGAGGTGAGGGAGATGCCTACACAGTGTGTGTGTGTGTATGTGTGTGTGATGTGTTAAACTATATGAGATCCAGCTGTGAAAATCAAGCTGTGAGCACAGGTGTGCTTGCTGGACAGAGTAAGAGTCTTTGTTCTGGTACTGTGAATGCTGGAAGCAAAATACAAAGCAGATACAATAAAAAAGCAAAAGTCATTTCAATTTAATTGAAAAGGGCACTCAATCCTAATTATACATCCAAGCGGAACGAAGTCCCACTCTGGCTCTCAGAGTCCATTCCACCAATTTTTTGTGTGGTTTCTTTTGGAAATGCACCTCTTTCTCCATAATCCAACTGTTCTTCTGCTGTTTGTCATAAAAAAAGTCTTGGGAGGGGGGACTGAAATACCCCTTACAGTGTTCGTGTTGAAGAGTGCTGTACAGAGGGGGTTAAAAGATAAGCAAACATTTTCCATTCCTCATCATGTCACTCATATGACTCATGACAAGGCAATGAGATAAATGACTCCCTCTGCACTTAATCAGGATCAACTCCTCTATTCTTGCCATGGTCAAGGGCTGGCATGCATGACTAAAGCATGTGTGCTGTCCACACATGTCCAGCTGAACATGTTCCTAATAACATGACAGCTTCCGTATATAAAGTTAGCTCAGGGCAAATACACTCAAATCAAACAAATAAGAAATTAGTATTATAACAAAATTTGATGATTGCTTTGATTAGTAATCTAATGTTCTAACTCTTTGATGCAGATGCAGAATCTGTGAGTAGGTTTTTAAAGGCAGCACATTGAGTGATACTTGGTTGACTCATCTGTCATAGTTCAGATATAATATGAAAGATGTGAATAGTTAAGTGTTTAAATGATTGTATGTGTTCCAGAGTATGATGTCTGATATTTATATGTTACATCTATCACCTTTCATTCACACATGTAGTTAAGGCATAACAGACTCTGTCGGTCCATCAGCAGATTAGTAAACATTGTGATCATTATATTATATTACGGTGTGAAAACAATACTTGATTATTTGCTGCTTTGTCATAAACACTCGCTGAAACATTTTGAAAACATTCAGTTCTTTTATCAAAGCCTGACCTTTTACATTTTGAAAACGAAAAAGAACTTAAAATATGTCACTACACAACCAAGCAACAGTACCAGGTCTCCATCCAGATAGACACCATCCTCAAGAGGGCAGTAAAGTGGTTCTGTAAAAGGAGCACCTATTATATCACAGTTTATGTGTTATCAGTGTAGTCTATAAATATCTTCAAAAATCAAACGGGCAGTCAAATCAAGCAAGCAATCAAACTGACTAAAACCTACAACAATAGTTATAATGCTATGTCAAAGTTCTATTATTTCAGTGCACTGAAACATACTCACAGAAGAATTTATTCCATGTTGCAATATCACCATTGATCATAAACAAAGTTTTATTTGTTGGCTAAGCAGATACAACGTACCAGTGGATGATGTCGGATATTATTTATTTATTTTGGGCAATATTCAGCTGCATGTGAACAAGAGCCCGTTGTAAAATAAATCACTCCATAGACAAAGGTTATAAGGTATCATTATCAGAGCCATACTGTTCAATATTTATAAATGGACACATTTCAATATTAAATACTGAAGAAGAACAAACAAAAGAACAAACTAATTGCTCAACACGTTTGTTGACCTGAATTGAATGACACATTGCGGACTCTGTCATTCATACTTAAGCACCTTTGCTAAGGTGGCTAAGGCTTTTATATCTCCTAATTTTTAAGCAACAGTGGTTTCTTAATTTAACTCTTCAAACTGACCATTTTTAACTCAAAGTGTTTTTATATGGAGGTAAAGCTTTACCTTTGGCACATTCTTTATAAAGGGAAGATTACACTATACGTGAGGTTGTACCGGAACATAGTAAAAGTGTATATGTATGAATGATCTCCGTAAAGAGGCCACTATCTACATAATCAGTATGTTTGGTATACCCTCAACACAGTACACAGTACCTACAATATAAGACAGTCTATTTTCACCAAATATTTAAACATGATTCAACATTTGCCTGGGCATAGCATCCCAAAGAATCAGTTACACAAAGGATTCCTGATCTTGATTTCAAACACTCAAGTCTTCTGTAAGACTCTCTCTCTCTACCTCTGAGACTGTGGCCAAAGTACTATGACAAACATTACACACCATTTGATGAAAATTCATATATTATAGTGAATTAGACTCTGGAGGAAGGCATGGGTGGGTGCTGCCTGACAAGTTGAATGTATGAAAATTGATTTAAGTATCCTCAGGTAAACGCCTCGTCTTCATGCAGGTCTTCCAGCTCTCCTTCCCTGCTTCCCTCTTTACTACATGCTCTGTTCAGAACAGAAAGAGAGACAACAGTAAGTTAGTCAGGAAAAGACAAAAAAAAAACGCAGCTAAGGGGATGAAACTGTATTTCCAAGGATATGTATACAACACAATGTATGTTCAAAAGTCATTATACCTTAGAGATGGATGAAGCTTTGCAGAGGAGCCAAGGAGCAATGTATCCCTGCAGTAAACAAGCCAAAAGAGTTGGTCATACAATTCTTAGTCAGTTATATTCAATTTAGTCAGAAGTTATATTCAATTTAGTCAGTTCCTCAAACTGTACATTAAACAAACTTAAATATACAAAATGAATACAGATTTCACACCATATATTTTGACACATTTTCCCCCAGAAAATAAAGCATTAGCCCGTTTAAGGAGACCTACTGAATGAAATAATACATGACACGATAATACATGAAATAATGCTCTGTCTCAAAATTATAAATAGAAATAACTAATAATGAACCTCTTATGAACTGATCACAGTGAAATTCCACAGTCTGTGGTTTTCCAGTTGGTAATGAGAGTGTAATGTACATAGTACTTACGAGAGCAGATTGCCCGGGGCAGACATGGATCTTCCTGGTCGATGGCCAAGGAAGTCAAAGGGATTACTGAAAGAACGCTTGCGTAGCATTGACTTCACCAGTATCTATGAAGGAGAAAAAAAAAAAGCACAAGGATCAGCTCCCTCTTGCCACGCCCACTTAATGCAGGTTAGCCAATCAGAGTGACTTATAGATATAGCTCTTACCACAGCAGACAGGCTGGGGATGAGTTTGACTGAATTCTGCACCTCTTCTTCTGTGACCTCCACTACACTGCAGTGTTCCTCCTCCAGGGGTAATGGCTCTGCGCCATCCACTGTTACCCACAGATGCAACTGCCAAAAAAAAAAGAAACCAAAACTGAACGTGATGAAATCCGCCTTGAAATCCAAGTGCCAAAAGCTGACTGAATCCGAAATCATCGCGGCCCCCTGAGCAGTTGCTTCGTCTTATCTCACCTTGATTTCAGGAATCGTGATTCGTGTTTCAGGATCTTTATCCAACATTTTATCAATAAGGTCTCTTAACCCCTCGCTGACAGCAGGCCTGTAGAGAGAAGGTTTGAATAAAAGGAGCATAACGACTGCCCGCTATTATAAGCCGGTCACTTTCTGCACGGGAAAACCAGTAGACTTTGTCAGCAGCCACCCAACCAAATTTAATTACAAAGATAGAAGGATCTAAGTCATTATGGTTTGTTGTGATGATCAGTTTCCTGTGTGATGTGTATGGACATTATAATATGGCCATTTACCCAAAAACGTAATGCATATAACACATAACCAAAGTTAGGTGTTGAACATCTAAGCGTCTGCTATTATTAAGTGAATATCCAGGTCAAATATGAACATTTAATTCTTAACAATAGAAAGTTTTAATAAGTGTTGCGTGTTGTGATCCAGGTGTTTTAGACTTAGATTTAGCCAGAACACTCACATCTCTGGGAATTCCAAAGGCCAGGTCCTGATCTTATCGTGCAGAGCTAATATGTAGTCATCCATGAAAGGGCACTAGCAAAGAAAATATTTCATGTAGTTCATACAGCAGAGCACCAGAATGCTGTACAGATTAAACATGTAAGAACTATATCACTGATTATGATAGATTAAAAGAAAATTCTGGTAATATCCAGAAACATTCACATACCTTGCATCATAAAGAAACTATAAACAGTATCAAGATATTTTTACTTGTGCATGTTAATGTGTTAGGAAACAAAAGTTTGGGTAACCAGATGTCATAACCTTCTCCTGAAATGACTTACCTTCCCAAAGACCAAACAGTGCAAGGTAATCCCCATGGCCCACACATCTGTGGCCTGGAACACACAAGCACAAACAATGTTCGTTCAGAAGTGAACATACAAATGAACGAATGAACGAATCAATGGATGGATGGATGGATGGATTGATCAATGGATGGATGGATGGATGGATTGATCAATGGATGGATGGATGGATGGATGGATGGATGGATGGATGGATGGATTGATGGATAACAATGTCATAATATTCTGAGGAGATCTGGATTTATACAAATAAATAATTTATTATTTTGCAAATGCAGTGTTAGGTTGGTAATTGGGACCTTGCCACTGAAGCTCTGCTCCTGTTCGGTAAGCATCTCCGGTGCCATAAAGGCAGGGGTCCCAGCACTGCTGGACAGCAGTGCATCATTCCCCACAAACTCATTACTGACACCAAAGTCTGCAATCTTGATATGCCCATCATCTCCAAGCAACAAATTAGAGGGTTTAATGTCTCGGTGGATGATCTTCTGATAGTGCACTGAAAGGAGGCAAACATTTTGGCATGAATTAACATCATCTGCATCTGCCATACATATGGCCAATTTCCAGTTTTAAGCGCCTCCTGGTGAAAATGATTTTGAAAAATACTCACAGTATTCGATACCCAGGATGATGTCTCTGAAGTAAAAACGAGCCTGCTCTTCAGTAAAAGGATTGTCAGTTGGGACTTCCATCACTGGGCTACAAGCACAAAAAAAAAAATCAACAAATCACAAGAAATGAGTACACCCAGCTTTTCTAAAGCTAAACATGTTTGTCATCATTTCATGTACTTAAGAAGGGCATATACTCACCCTTTTGGGACTAGCTCAAAGACTGTGGAACAGAGAAAAAAAGATGAACATCTCGAAACTAATAGTAGTTTTTCTTTCCTTCTATCATCTGTGAAAAACTGTCAAGAATATACAGTACAAGCACAGAAACCTATACATACATACAATGCCATATACACAAATGACTTCAAAATGAAATAAAACAGCAACACAAACAATTAATAAATTATGAATATTAATTTAAAAAAAAAACCTTAATAGGATGTAGGGCAACCACTAGCACCTAGAACTGCTGCACTGTACTTTGGTATAGATCATGCACATTTCCAGAACTGTGCTGGGGGCATGTAACATCATTTGAGTTTTGTTAATGGCGATGAATCTTGGGTACAGTGCCAGAATCTCTTATATATTCAGTTGGGCTGACAGCTGGTGACCCTAGAAACCATGACATCATCAATTGACATCATCTATTTCATATTTATCATGAAACCAGCCAATGACCACCTGTGTCTGGTGGATGGGGCTTCATTATCCTTGAGACAATTACTCATGTCAGGATAGGAGAATTTCAGCATATAATGAAGGAATGGCATATCCAGTACATTCTTCCTGGAATAGCTTGATATTTCATATTAGCTGTTAGAATCCTTCACCATCTGAAAGAGCCCTGAGGCCTGTAGGTTTCTCCTCCTCATCGTTCCCCAATATTCCCTCTCTCATTTGCTGAGAACAGCGTGAAGTATGACCCAAAAATCAACTCTCTTTCAAAGTCACCATGTTCTCTTACTTTAGCCATAGTAACCAGAACATCGGGCGAACAGGCCCACCCAACATGTTCATTAATGATGGAAGTTGCTAGCTTAAGTAATGCCAAATTCAGGGTTTCAGTATATTTTTCACTCTTCATATACTCAGTTGTTTCTTTGAATTTATCAGGTCCATGTATATATGCCCTATGTAAGGGATGTAATGCTGAGACTTACTTACCCATATGGAGATTATCCTCAGCTGGATCGTCAAGCACTTCCACCAGTTTGACAACATTTAAGTGGTCCAGCTTCTTCAGAATGGCAATCTCCTGATAAACTCTGTCCAGAGGCCCAAAGGGCTTTTTCTGGTCATCCTGAGATGGAGTAGACCCTCGAGGAGGGGGTCGCCCTATAACAGAATCACAAAACAATATATAATTTGAACACCATACCAGCATAACCACTCAAATATTCATCTAGGTGATGAGGCTCTCATATAGAAATGTTCTACTCACGTGTGAAACCGTATTGTTTCAGTAACCTTTTTTTGGACACCACCTTCATTGCCTATAAAGGAAATACATATTTTCAACAAACAATGCAATTTGAATCAGAAGAAAAAAAGCTTATCGTTTGACAGAAAACTGATACTATTCATCAATGTTAATGGCTAGGTTTTCAGTATAGTCAACAACACCGACAGAGACTGCAGTGTTTTTTTTTTAATCAAACCAGACAATGAGTACATGTCTGAACATACTCACATAATACTGGTCATCGTCTTCATTATAGGCCAATTTTACCACTCCATATGAGCCCTAAATGAGAAAACACAATCAGTTAAGTATGCATTTTTTAGCCACAATGCCACGTTGCAATATGAAAGTGTGAAAATCAATTCAAATTAAAACCAGAAATTATTAGAACCTCGCAGAGAAACCAACCTTTCCAATCTCATTTTTCAGTTTGTACTGGTTAAGCTGAACACAGTCCTGTGGAGAAAGCACATATAACTAGGTTTACTGTGTAATATCACCAAATGCAATAAAATACAATACACTGGGAAGGTGGTGAATGATTTAAATGTTGTGCGATGACTACATTCAAATAAAACATGAACTGAATATGCAATCTTATGCATGCTCCTCAAGCAGTTGTTTTTATAAATTTGCAGGTTCCCATTTAAAGGCTTTAAACGTTAAATTCATAAACTGCCCACCTCACCATCTGAGATGGAAACACGTTTGGACTCAATGGTGGGTCTTCTTGCTATCCGTGGGGTTGTAGCCCCCTGGTGACTTCCACGTTCCTGGAGTGAGAGCTTCCGGTCAGAGAGGGTGAGTCGATGACGTTGGTTCTTGCCCGACTCTGATCCATCGCTTCTCAGTCTCCCTACCCTGTGTCCGTTTGGAGGGGTTATTCTATTGGCTGCCACATTGATAGCTGCCACCATGTCAGCCAGTTCTGTATGGTATTCAGGGTCCAGTTCTGCCCTGCACATGGTGTTAGTGGTCATTGCAATCTCACTTCAGCCCACGCTAAATGAACAAGTCATCACAAGGTCCCACTTGCTTAGAGGATCCAACAGATCTTCATCATACTGTAACGACAAGATGCAGTTGTTTAATTTGACCTCATTGACTAGCCATTTAACAAGAATGGTTAATAGGCAGTCATTCCTGATTGTTGACAGTAATTCATAATAAGAGTTGATTTCTGTTTGGGTTTTTTGATTTCTATTTCTATTTATTTTCATAAGTGACTGATACATTTAAGTTAAGGTAAGCGCTGCCAAAATCTTATAATTAAAAGTGCCTTACAATCAAAATGGACTTTCATCATTTAGTATATTATGCTGAATCCATTGCACATATTACACCCAGTCATCATGGTACTAAAAATACACACATTAATGCAGAAGACTGCTCGCAACACAACAAATCTCCATCAGTTATGACCAACTTAACCAACCTGTCAAACAGAATGGGACGTTCTGTCAGGTTCTTCTTTAAGGTTTAAACACTGTAGGTTTTGGAAATTTACAACTCAGAATTGCAGAGACAAATCCTGTGAGGTGTTATGTAAATCCCGGAGTCTTCTTCACCGTAAGCCACAGAGCCTTAACCTCAGGGTTAAACGTTTCCTTGTTTACTTTCACTGACAGACTTACTTTCGTCTTTGCAAAAAAATATTTGTGAAAATACAAACAGGAGTCTATGTTACAGAAATATATATTCATTCAGAACAAATGAGGTAGAGGACATCAATTATATTGTAGATTCATTAACTTGTCCAGATAGCAATTTTACACAGCTCCTGTCACCAAGAGAAGAAGCTACTTTAATCGTTGCACCAGCAAAATGTCTGTAGAATACAAAACATAATGTGGGAAAGCATGAATGATAAATAATGATATCCTGAACATTTTGTAATATTGAGCAGTGTACAAAATGAAAACACTGTGACTTTATATTATTAACGCAGTAAAGACAATAAAACTTATGCGTGTCTGCAATACTCAAGCCTGACATTGTTAAGGTCTTCAAATGCCCTGAGATCTCTTTTCTGTATTGTTTGTACCATCATTGTTGCAATGCATACTGCCAAGACATACAAATTCCCACATGAACACGAAGCATTACCCAAGACTATAAACTTATATATGAACAAATCAAATATCCCAAGCAGTTTTACTCACATAGAGCAGCCACATTCCACATGATCAGCCTTTGTGAATGCGCTGTAGGGTCTGTCTTGATGATCTTGAGTTAGCCACACACTTGAGTTAGACAGCACAAAAAATCTCTTAGGTCCCAGGGGACTATGGGATCATTGTAGTAAAGAGGATTAACTGGTATCTCCTGCCACTTTTAGCCCACCATAGCTATATCTGTAGAGACAGACTGTTTACACAGACAGGCAACTCACTAGTGCAAGGACAGAAGCTTTAGTCATTGACTGTGGATCAAGAGTCGCGACTGAGAAACGCAGACACTAGTGAATATGGAATCCTCTGGTTCAGCCCCGAATGTTTGATACAGCATCCTTGTGATTACTCTATTGAACGATATTTTGCTATTAACACAACAATATTGTATACATAGGCAGCTGAAAGTACAAATGGCAGGACGATTTCTCTGTCGTTATCGATGCTCAAGGACTACGTAACCGCCTAGTTGACATCCAGCAGTTAAGTAATACGCGATTCCTTGGGCCATACACGTATAGCATGGCTGCCCTTACAGAGTTCATGGATGTCCACAACAAGTCGTGAACGTTTTCCGTTCTATTTAATTGGATTTCTGTCTTTCAAGAGATCTGAGGGGAATCTCGATTGTTTGTGTCTAAGGGCAAAGCTTGTTTTGCGGTGAACAAACAGTCATGACGAGGTCCAGATAAACACACCTTCTACGGATTAAGTCAAATTATAAGAAGCTATTCTTTCCCGCACACAACATATAATTATTAATATTGAACAACAGATGCAAATTGGGCAACACGACAAAAATGTGCAGAATGTAGCTAGTATGATATACTGTTCTTATGCGTTAAAGTTCAATGACTGTCAAGAGCATTGTCGTAACAAAAGCAGTGTACTCCTGTTCAATCGCACGCCTGCCCCTTAAAAGCGACTCGGGTACTGTCCATGGTTCTGCAGCCCTTTACAAATATGCGCCCTCGCTCTTTATGTAGGTAGCAAGCAAGGGCAACTGTTTAAATGAATGAATAAATAACTAAATAAATAAATGCCACAGCACACTGGAAATGTCTGTCATCAAGTTACTGCGACGATTATTCGTATGGCAAGACCCCGTGGCAAGAGGAAAGGGCTTCTCAGGGTTTGTGATCACATTTCACGTAGAGGTATTCACCTCCGTCCCACTACACACACACTCTAATTACGCTTGGAACTTGTAGGACAGAGTTGGGTGGCGTGTGAAAGAAACAAGAAGATGACAAGAAGAGTAACCCAGAGGGATGCCCTTAATGGAGGTTTAACGCGTCATAAATGGAATACAGTTTTAAGGTTTGATGGCCTTATGTTCTTGAATATTGTTCAACTGCGGGATCTCCTGCAGAATGAAGAGAAGATTAACCACATCATCAAAAGTAGTCCACAGGTATCCTTACTAGACTTTTTTAAATGTAAAATTATCTCCATTTGATTGAGAGAGATATTTCCAGTTATTTGCAATACAAATTACTGTCAGTTCGAGGTTGTGTGCCGAAAAGTACATTTTGTTGCAGTAGGCAATTTCTGTTTTAAGGCAGAGTTTTTTTTTTTTTTTAATGACTGTTGTACTCAAAGACCAGTTTGGGATTAGGGACTGGTTTTACTGACTGGTGTTCATAAAGACCAGTTGGGATTGAGGACAATTTCTCAGCCATGTTTCTTCTCTGTTATATGCTGTTAAATGCTTAAACTCTACAGTAGTTCTGTTTGTTCATATCTGACATAAAATAGTCTTTGCATTCTGCTTGTGATAGCTGTGATTATTACAAGAGAGAACAAACTCATTCTGGAATGCCAGGCAGGGGTTTCAGTGCAAAACAGCATGAGATCAGCGGCTTCTTAAATGCAGAAATAATGCAGATAATGTATTTATTATTTTAAGTTTCAAGAACTTCAAAGGCACAAAGAGACCTTTTTGGCCTCCAACAGTTGGCTTGCTGAACAAAATTTGTCCTATCAGCCACGCCTCCGAAAAGAAAAACTGCTTTTGGCTGAGAGATACAAGGAATTAGGGCAGCTGGCCCAAACCATATGGCACAAACAAAACCTACTAGGTGAGTCTTCGGTATCATGAAGTAGAATTGCTCAAATGATATAATCATATTATTATCACCAATTCTGATTTGGATATCTGCTCACAAACAGGCACCTACAATCAGCAGTTTAGCCTGGAGAAAACCCAGTGGATTCTTGAGGAAAAGGTTGCTAAAGCCAAGAATGAATCTGAGGTTTGTTCAAGATCTATTTATGTGAAGGTAAGTGAAAAGAAGATTTTCAGATTGGACACTGGATGTTTTCTCTGCTGCTTTACAGGATCTTCTGCAAAAGTTTATGGAGGGAAATCTTCTCCTGGCAGATTTTCTGGAATCATTTCAAAGCTTTCGCAAGGCTTATCATATACATTTGGTTCAAAGTGGGAGAATCCAGGACTTAAGCAGCCAAAATCTGAGAAACAGAGATAGAAAACCTCACCAGATGGACACTGTTTCTGATCTTTCACAAAAGTCATCAGATGTCAACAGTCTTTTCTACAGTTTCACTCCTGTTACAGTTCTTCCAACTATTCATTTACCCTTCATCACCCATTCAGTTTGGCCACCTTATCCATACCTACCTCCACTGGTCTACAACTGTCATCAGGTTTGTTTATCAAGGACTATGTCTGGTCTTGACTTTGGTTACACCCAGGACCTCAGTGCATATGAGAAAGCTTTCAAATGGCCAGTAAGACCTGCTCATTCACACAGACATCATGCACAGTCCAAATATAATAAGCATGGCATTCCTGAGTAAAGGTAGTTTACTCAACTGTTCTGTTAATTCGCTTTCTATTTGCTCCTCTTAGAGACAGTGGACAGAATGATTTCTACTACAAATAATTTATTATTGAAGAACTGAACCAAAAGACCTTTGCATGCATATTATACATATAAAATATATTTCAAAAATATAATTATACTTATAATAAATATTATAATAGAATTCCAATGATATAAAACTTCTGGCTAAGTGTAAAGATATTAACCAAGGTCTTACATTGTATTGTATTGCATATTTCAGCTCTCCATTTATGACCAAAATATTGTATTTTAGGGTTCACTCATCATTTTTATGCACTGTAAAACTGCTGTCTCTTTTCCATTCTTGTTGGTATGTCTGGGCTGACAAGTCCTGGTATTCATTTGAGCAGGCAGAGGGTCAGCCAGAGGTCCGGCACCCAGATCAAACTCATCTCTTTAATGAGAAGCCATACGGCAGGCAGGAAATTGTTTGTCCCTGGATAAGACTTCTGTTACATACTTGTCAGTGGTTGCCATTGTCCTCAACAGCTCTAATTGGCCAATTTTCTCATCTGTCAACAAACTGCCTTTGAGCAACTCATCTTTGTATGTTCTTACTTGGATGCATTTGAGTAACTCTTGGTATATGAGTGAAGAAGTACCATGAGCGGCTCACAAGTTTATTAGAAAATGACATTGTCTCGGTGGTTAGGAGACATATAACTGCAAATGTTTTTCACTATCCTTTGTGGTTGTATATTAATAATAAAATATTAATTGCCTTGGCAACCATGGGTGTTTCAGCCTCTCTTTAGATTATTGTTACACCTCCAACTTATTCACATTACTACAGCCATACTGGTTTAAAATATAATACTTTCAAGAGCTAAAAAAAACTTTCTGAATATTTTCTTGAGAACTAAACATTTGAGAAAATCTATCCATCTGCATTCTCTCTTCAACTGATAACTTGCATATGGATATCTATGGTTCATTTCCTTCAAAAAACAAAACAAAAAAAAGAAAGAAAAGAAAAGAAGAAAAACTACAAACACAGAAATAGTCAGATATCTGTGGCCAACAAAATGAGAAAAAATATCAAATGTCACCCAAACAAACTGTGAAAGAAAGGATTTTCTACAGTCTGTGAAGCAAAAGGTTTTTATTTATCAAAAAGGACAAGTGTAAAAAATAAAATGTAATCTGTATCATTTACATTTTACAAAAATCACTGTACATAAGCTGCACACAACATTATTTATGCCATTTAAATAACTAAATTCAAAATAATATTCCATAAATTATGCTCACACTCATTTTACATACACACTTATAAAGGACTGGATCTAATGTACAAACAGACACAGGAATGGCTCAATAAAATTCCAACAACAAAACTGCTAACGGTCTTCTTTAAAATTAGACGCAAATATTTTTGCTATTCTCTTTGTTTCCTCTTTCTTCACTGAAGACGGTGGTACGACTGGTCTTTGCCGAGTCACTCTCCGATAGGGAATGCCATGTCTGACGTTCTCCTCTGTCTGAAACAAGTCAGATTGAGTAATCAGCACAATGACCGTCAGATGGGTCAGAAAATACTCCCAACATTTTCACTTAAATCAGTATTGTAACACATGTTCATCTGAACAGCGTTAAAGACAGAAGAGGAAACACTACCAACTTCAGACGCAGTTTGTCTACATAATACCAGCTAATCCCATTTAACATGTATCTTAAAGACAGCTTAGGAATGTGTACTGTGTACACTATGAAACAAATCTAAACAAATTTACCTGTATTACAGGTTTCAGTCATTAATGACATCGACTCAGACATCTGACTGTAAAGTGCAACACTATGAACTTTTGCCACACAGCAAGTAAAAATGTGAGAGAAAATCAAATTTCAAAAAGAGCAAAACTTAGGTTTTCTCAAACATTTTAGAGATATTTATGTATTTACATCTGTGTATTTACATCTGTGTATTACATCAGTGCACTGCATCACCAACACAATGACAATGATTCACAAAGTAATAAAGACTATTTTGGAGCGTGTGCTCACTGTGATACAGTTGTACGACAAAATGTTACAGTTGTTACAAAGTTACAGTTGTATTGTATCTGAGCCACATAAGGTTCTAAAAGGAGTTTTTCTTGGCTTATAAATCATAGGTTTAAAACTCTGTATCTTAAGTGTGAGTGGGAGCAAAACCATTTTCATAAAAATGAAGTGCTTACTGGATCAGAAGGTCCTGAGGGAAAGACAGGCGCTAGTCTGAGAGCTCTCATAGAGGCCTCCAGTTGATGAGATGGAAGGAAGAAATTTGGTAACTCCACAGGATCCGAGCTAGAGAGAACTGGTCAAGAAAGACGCAAAGACAAGGGAAAAAAACTCTCTCTAAATACACTGTAAATAGTTCCAAATATTACTACCCTCTGACATGAGTAAGAAATTGGAGAAGGTAAAAGAAATACATGAAAGGATACAGTGGCACTGTCTTTTCACCGCTAGCAGGACATCCTGTTTTGTCTGGCTGCGTATCAAAGGTCTGTGCACCAGACGCAGCTCCTTGCTCATTCTCGTCTTCAGAGTCAGACATTCTGGTATAATGATCCCTTCCAGGTGACTCTAAGGAAGAGTCTTCATGTAGAGCAATGGACTTGTGTTCATCTTCCTCTTGGTTTTCGATCATGCTTTCTGAATCTCTGGCCATGTCAGACTCACCTGAGTCAGATTCATCAGAGAGAGTAGTACCACCAGCACCACCTCTCTGCATGCTGTCAGAAGTCAATGCCTGTGGGTTTACTATCTCTAAGGATTCCCTGACGTTTCTCGTCTCCACTTGCATTGGATATGAGTAATCTCTGGCGGGCTGTTCCACCACCGCCTCTAAGCTTTCCAGAGAACCCAGGTCTGGATCTGACATGACGCTCGTCCAGGGGCTGGTCCTGTCCGTTATCGAGGTGACCTCGTTCAGTGGTCGAGGCTCGATTAACGTCTCCTCAAATTCTTCAACTTCTCCTTCATCCACCCCCTCTTCTTCTTCCCTGTCCTCTTCTTTATGCTCATTCTCGTCCTCACTTGAAATGGGAGCGTCGAAGTCTTGTAGGACATCCTTGTCAGAAACTGGTGAGTGACTCTGCTCCTGTGGAGGAGGTGAGGAGATAGGAGAGATGTCCTCCTGGCCGGTCTCAGACTCTCGATGAGAGAGCAGTGCCGTCTCAGAGTTCTCCGGCCCACGTGGAGGTCGGTGGTCTAATCCTGACAGATCGGGTTCCTCTGGAATGGATGACCAGCTCATCTCAGTTCTGTCTGTTTGATGTTCACTTAATCCTACAACAAAGCAGGAATAATCTGTCAATACAATTTCATATGTGGTTGTAGTTTCAGGCGGCAACACAAGAGCACAAACTATTTGTCACAGGGAAAAACATTCATTCCTTCATTAGGACTAGTGGTCACAAGTTCATAAAAATGCAGCTGAAATAGAGTATATTGTCAGAGATGTCAAACAAGCTGGACCACATTCAAGTGAATTTCATTAAGAACCAACCTTTAATGATATTGTTGACTTCTCCCACCAGCTGGTTTGATTTGAGCAGCAGCTGTGCAGTGTCTGATTCTGAGTCCCTGTGTTCCCCCAGCCGAGAGACTTGCCCCTGCTCACCAAGCACTGGAAACGTAGGGGTGGACAGTTTACGGCTGAAGTACCTTTGGATATCATCCAATTCACTCAGGTTTTTCCTAAAAAAAACAAACAAAAAAAATAATGTAAAAACAACACAGAATTAACTGTGGGCTGCTGTCACTGTCCATCATTAGGACAAAGGAACAGAGGCTTGTACCTCAGTGCAGAGAACAGTGCTGAACTGGAGGGACGGGAGTCCCCTGTGGAACCAGGGCGAGGGTCTCTCTCACCCTCCTGAAGGCTCTGGTGGAACAGGCGGACGTTGTCCAGATGCTCGTCGTAACGATCGCTCACGCTGGACCTGATAACAGAAACCCATGTTATTTGATTTTGATCTTGTATGATTACTGTATCCAAAGTGTGTCATGTGGCAAACACTTGACCTCCTTCCACGGGGGTTGTTACCTGTCAGTGAGCTGTCTGTCCAGGTGATCAGGGGAGGTGTTTATTCGTTGTTCTGGGAACTGGCTGATATGACTGGGGAAGCTACTGTACAGGCCTGAAGTCTGGTAGAGGAGAGGCATGGACCTAAAGAGAGCCTGCCACCAAAATCAAGCAGCTGTTACCATCACCAGCTATTAAAGACATGCAACTTGTCCAAAAATTAGCCCTGCATGGAATGAATTACTGGGGCCAGGTGGATAAACAAGTCAAAAGTAAATTTCTTACGCTGGAATCTCTGGTGGGCTCCTCCCATGCAGCCTTCCTCTGGGAACGTAACTCCTGAACTCCCATTAGTGGAGTAACAGACACCTTCAGCTGGCCCTGGCACTGACCACTGAAGTCTGTGATGTTGTACCAGCCACACACTGACTGAAACCCTGAGAGCAGCGGGGACAAGTCCACGGACACAAATCCAATCACCCGCTCCACTTCTACACGGAGGGGAAAAAAAGAGAAATGACATACATTATGTATGTAAACATTTCACTTTATCATCCCAAAACTATGTAGTCAATACAAACACAGCAGCGCTGGCATTTAAATCTTACCTCCTTTGTGCCAGACTTTGAAAACCAGACACTGTTGTGGATCCAGAAGAAGCTGTTTAGAGAGCCTGCAAACAGTAAAAACCTCAATACTGAAGATATTCTTGAAAACCCAGCTTCACAGCTCCACAGACTCCATTACATTACCTTAGATCATTAAGCCAGCTCTAAGACAGTGATAGGTGGCTATCAGAATTCTAGACAGATCAAAGGAGAGATTAGCTTACCTGCATTCCTGCTGATGATCCCACACTGGGCAGTTACTGTCCTGCACTACAGCAGTGCTGACTGTGCCAAAGGCGTCGGCAGTAGCATAAGACACACAACAGCACGGTAATCCCCCACTTCTCTCTGCCAAAGGGCACCCTGTGGTGACAACAGACACTCAGTACACCACATACAAACACACATGCATCAATTGTTCCGATACACCGGCAAAAACATCGAGTTAGGAAAACCTGTTTGGTGCATGGATTGCAGACTGAAATGAGAGACGTTCTGACCTTTCAGGCTAAGGTGCATGGCTCGGTCGACGGTGATGCTGACGCTAAACGTGTCCTCTTCGCTGAGCTCTGGGTTGCCTGGCGGGGGAAGTTCTGGGCCTGCGGTTGACTTCGTCTGGTGCCTGCTCAGTGCGCGGGTTTGTCTGGACGCTGTCGCTGGAGAGCGAGTTTCTTCTTCCTCTCCCGGTGACATCGCCAGCTCTTCCTCACTGTCCTCCACAACAGCGGGCTCCAGCGGCAGAGAGCCCGCGGTCACGGTGATGTGTACCCTGAGCGCAGCACCACACAGGTCAGCAGCAGAGCGCTTGAACAGAGGGTACACGCCTGGAGATAAAAACACATGCCTGAGGAACACACTCAGCAAAAGCAAAACAGAAATTCCGAGTAGAGATCCTGTCTATCCAACCCAAACAAAATCCCCATTTCTCTTTGAAAGTGATGGTTATTGATTTTGTCTTATATACCCAATCAATTAAGTTATTCCTTATACACATGTAAAAAGGCTACTGTATGATCATAGTTGGATATTCATTTTATGTGTAAAAACAATTCATAAATGGCTGAAAACATAAAGCGTTTGAGTACCACTAATGGTCTGCTTGTGTTTGGAGGTCTTGGCGAGAGAGGAAAGATCCACGAAGGCAGAGCCCACCAGCCGATCTGAATCATGCGGCCTGGCTCGCTTTTCCTTCCCAAAGGCCACCCACATCTGCACCTCCAGCTTCTCCTCCCTCAGGTACCAGCGTAGCGGCTGGCTCCACCTTAGTTCTACACTGTTGGAGCCCTGGAAGGCCACTGTGGCCACGCTGTCTTCTCTCTCCTCGTCCAGACCCGGGTGTCTCAGCGAGGAGCAGAAAGCCTCAGAGTCATAGAGTTTGTATCTGTAGTAACAGTATGTGGATCGTCGCAACTCACTGTGACCTGGCAGGAGCAGGCAAGGGATGGGCAGCCACGCCCTGGGCATAGATACTGACACCGCTAAAGGCCTTATTTCTTCCGTTTCATCTTCATCATCTTCATCTTCATCCTCGCTCTGTCTCTCCACCTCCCAGCCCAACCCTCGAGCTGCGCTGATGACCCGTTCTCTGTCGGCGGGGTGGGCGAAGCTTATCGAGACCTCAAGCCCCCCCACTGAAGTGTAACTCTCACATGATGACACCATGTCTGGAGGCAGAGAAAGGCCATACCAACCAGATACACCTGCTCGTTGGGAAAAAAAATCACAAAACAACATTTGTTACAGATCTGATTTTAGATCATATTTTTAAAAAGAGAGCAAAAAACAAACAAACAAAAAAAACCACACACAACAGATGTCTTTTACTTTTCGTACCTGTTCTTTTATGAATGAGATCTGCAAGCTTGATTTTAACCATCCCCAGCACAGTGTCTTTTCGTCTTGCTACGTCCACCGCTACAATAAGAAAACACAAAATCAGCCGTGTGGAAAACGAAACAAGCGGGTTGATTCCTTCCAGTAAGTGTCAGACACAGCAAAGGGTCTAACACCCAGATCGCGAGTCCAAATTCAACTCAGCAAAGGACTGTTGTATTTGGCTATACTCTCACCTTTGCGACTGTCTCTGTTGTAGACGGTGAACACGGCCACGGCCTCCTGCAGCAGTTCGGCCAGGCTGAGGGTTTCTCCGGTGTCCCTCTGCATCAGCAGATTACAGGTGAACTCCGTGTGATGGTCAAACTCTGGGCAGAAGGCCCTGGCAGCTACACGAGTGTTCCTCTTCTCGCTCTCCGGCAGGAAAGACAACTGCATGCTGACAAAAGAGTTCACGCCCACATCAGCGTAGTACTGGAACCCATCGTCAGCTCCCGCGAGAGTACTGCACAAAGTAAAGCAAGGGAGATAAACTGTTGTTAAACCAAACATAGCGATAGGAAGACAATGAAGGTGTTGTGAGTGTTTCTAAACTAAAAATATATACATCACATTCTCCAGGATTTCAGTGTTTTACTCCTACCATTGGCACTCCATTGATAATAATAATAAGGAAACAGTTATTTTATATTAGTTTTTATTATGCATAAGTGAACAAAGGGAGAGTAATGGAATTGACAAACCGTGCTGCGGCCTTCAGACCAGCTGCTCTGTGCACCTGCACCACAAGAGTCACCGCACGGGTGGCCACGGCTCCACCCCTCACGCCGTCAGTCCTCAGAGTCCTGCACTTACACTGAACACTCACCTCCAGCAAACCTGCAACCACAAACAGTCCATCTACACATCAGGAATAAGGAAACCTCACCAAAATGATCTATAGCTGTGCTCGCTTCAAACAAGCTCAAACACAGGCCAAACAAAGCATTTATTTTCCAATTAGGCTGTGCATGCGAGTGTGTGAGCATTACCAGAGGGCTGGAACTGCTGCTCGGCAGGGGAGTCCATCCGTGAGACTAATGGGAGGGAGAAATGCTGGGAGTCTGTTTGGCCTTGCCTCTGCATTGTCACCATGGCACACAATTTAGACAAGGGCAGCATGCCTTTGGCCACCAGCTGGTCTCGAACATTTGGGTAATAATACCTGCCAAGATTCATTTACAAAAGCCTGAGTCAGTCTATTATTCAGATTCTGCTGACCCTGAAATGAAATACCGATGGTCACGTATTTGTGAAATATTCATTTACACTTTAGACACACACACTGTAAAGCTGTGAGTCAGCATCACTCTCTCTCTCTCTCTCACCTGCACCAAACCTCAAACTGGACTCCGCCCCCGTTCTTGAGGCCCTGACTGGCCAGGGAACTGAGCAGCAGTCTCTGTACTGGGATCCCAACAGGAACCAACAGCACATGCTTTTCGCTGTGTCCAAAAACAGGGTCGGGAACACACAGAGTGGCAGCAGTGCGAAACTGCTTCAGACTCACACCTGAGAAAAAAAAAATCCCAAACAAAATCAGAAATTGCTCAACAGGTTCATGTAGTTTGAGAAACACTTCTACTTACTGGAGCATCTACAGACATAAAACCATAATATGGCAACAGCCTGAAACAGAGGGGTCTGGAGTAGAGCTAACACACAAGAGATCTGCTTACTGCTCTCTATAATGTTTGGATCCACATTCTGTTTGGGCTCTTCCTCCTGAGTTGGGAAGGAGTACTGAACATAGCAGTCGGCCTCTCCCCAAACAGTGGACTGCAAGGGGGTCAGTCCCTTCACCCTCTCAACTCTGACCAAAAACACATGTTCATTCATGGCCTCTACATCAGCATCACTCCCCTGCAGGGTCGAAAAAAAAGGATCAAACACCAGACCGTGAGGAGAAGAAACAAAACGTTCGCAATGAAAGTACTCTGTATTCACATGAGTTAAAAAAAAAAAAGTAAATAAATCATTCTATTATTTATTTAAACCCATGATGTACATTTACCCCTCGGTCAGCATGCGGCCTGTGGTCCAGTAGGTGGACTGGGCGTGGTATCTGAGGAGCAAAGCCAAGTTCTTCACCTCTCATGCGCTGCAGTGCTAGTATCTGCTGCGTGAGACCCATGGCCAAACACACCCGCAGGCTTCCATGGGTGTTGCCTGAAAATACGTCAATGACAGGCAGGTAGCTGTCCACGCCTATCACTGGGTACTGAGCCTGCAGGAGAAGGTGGGATATCCTTGGGTCCCTGACAAGAAAAGACAGAGAAAAATTAAAAACAGCCTTTAAATGGATTTCCCATATTTTAATAAGTTTTAAAATAATGTAGCTAAATGATAATATAGCTGAATACACTCTAAATTGGCGTCTCTTATTGTGCATTGTTTTTTAATTTAAATGTTAAGAGGTGGCCATACCTGTTTAGATACATTTGGTTAGACATTTGGATCTAATCCCGTGTGTCAAATCCATTCTCTTAAACTCACCTGAATGAAATGTAGAACTGGTGAAGAGGCAGTTTGACCAGGCCAAGCAGTTTGTCATTCCCTGAGCTGCCCACTTTCTGCCACACCTCTATGACCATCACATTATTCCTCATCCTCTCCAGAAGTCTGGAGCCCAGGGCCACTGGCGCCACCTGCAGGACACAAACATACCTGCAGTTGTATTTTAATTCGAATTTAGGCAGGACTGCAACATAAAAAAAATACTTCCACTAAATCAACCATTAAGATGCCATCATCTATGTTGTTACCTGGACTAAATTGAAAGATGGATTTGTTTGACCCCAGCTAACCACCGATCGGGTAGTCTCATCAGAGCCAAAGAGTTTACAGTTTAAGTACACATTAGGCTGCTGCCCAGGTCCGCAGTTAAAATCTTTCCCATCAGGTACCATCAACAAAGCATGAAGCAGAACTGTATCCTCTTCTTTGTCATCCGGCGGCTGCTGTGGAGGAGGTTTATTCAGCGAGGTTTGGAGGCCGGCTTGAGATGGCATAGGCCATGGTCTGGAGGTCGGAACATTCTGGGCTGAACGGATTCCCACGGGAGACACGTCTCTTCTGTCTCTCCTGCTGTACCCGTTAGTCAAACCCGGAGCGTTACTGCTAACAGGGTCAGCAATCTGGGGTCTGAAGGAGACATCTGATTGGCTGGGAGCGGTTCCTTCCTGTGAGTGTGTGTCAGAACTCTGCCCTGCTTTAAACCCTCCAGCAGACCTGGTCTTGGCAGAGAAGTCTTTTTTGTCTGTGGCTAATTCAATTGAAACCTTCATAAGAGAACGATTTGAGATTTGTTACCATTCAAAAGGCAAAAATGATTTCACGTAGAAAGCAATATCTGTTAAAAATGCAACATCAAAGAAAAATCTTATGAAACGTGCTTAGTTATCTGAGGAGTGTTAGGAACAGCTTTTAAAATGTTTGATTTATTGACTGATTGACAGCTTACCTTCAGAGGTCCTAAGCCTTGTCTCCCAGTGTCTAGGCCAAGTCTCTGAACAGACAGAGCTGTAGTCAGACTTAGCCTTTCACTCTGTAGTATGGAGCGCAGAGGAAACACTGCTATACCAACTGGAACGGGCTGAAATAAACAAGAGGACGTTAATTCTACAGTCAGAGTGTAAACAGCATGTCTCTATAACACATCCACATATCTACTCTAATATCACCATGACAACAGCGACAATGCAGTGGACCCCAGAGGAAGGAACTGTCTGTTGCACTGTGCCATTTAAAAAAAACTTCCATAGGAATTTCTGAAAATAAAATGAGCCCATATTATGAAGTTTACACATACCCCAGTAATATGGTTGATGGAAAATTCCTACAACTTTTCATATTTGTATTCATAAGAACGAAGAATACCGTTCTTACTTTCTTTTGAGAACTTTTTCTGCAATAGATCTTCAATGTAAGTTCTGCGTCCCACCACCGTTTTATCGTTGGTATATCAAAATGGACAGGAAATATGTTTCGCTGCTGGAACTTCACCTCTGAAATGAAAAGATCGACATTTTCCCAAAACTGGAGTAGAATTACTTCTTGTAATGTCATTAATCACTTGAATACATTTCTGAAGACTGTGCAGTGCTCACCTCCCCCGGTGACCTTACTGGACACGATTCTCGTAACCTCAGCAGCTCGACTGTTACCATGTCCAATGGAAGCCAATGGGAAGAGGTACTCTATAAAATAAGAGCTTAAAAATAAAGACAAAGAAATGTCAAAATGTTTTTTCCCGAGGGCTATTTCATCTCCTGACACATTCCTAGCTTATATAATAATGATAGTGGGTGAGGCAGCTAACGACAGTTACCATCTCCTGGTCGTGAGTGGTCGAGGTGGTTTTCCTCTCACAGAGAGTTTTGTAGGTGTGGCCGACCTGCTGTCTGTAGGGACGGTCAAGCTGAGGATGATCACCCTGACCGCACGGATGCCTTCCAGAACCGTGACCCTGTCTGCACTCAGTCCAGGTAAAATATCCCTCTGGTCACTGAGCTTCTCTCCAGCCGGATCAAGAGTTCTAAAATAGAGTGAATTTCATACTGTAATTACAATGTAAACATCATTATTTGTGCAAAGTTATAAACAGCATGCGATTATCACAGTTGTGATAGTCCATAAGAGAGCATACATCCTTTTGATTTTATCACCATGACCTTTTTGCTAATTTGAATATTATATAATTATCAAGAAGCAGAACTTTTCTGTGAAGGTGACTGACCTGACACTTTTTCCTGGACTTCTGCCTGTTTGCTTTGGCTCTGCCTTCTCTCCGCTTTTTCTCTTTAGAGTTTCCTCTTTCTCTGCAGTGTCTCCACTCACACTGAAACTCCCATCAGGCTCCTGTCAAACACAGCAGTCATGCCATTTCATAAGTCAAATTAAAAAACAAAAAAAACAACAACAAATACGATAGTCCATGTTTGACTATGAACCAAACATGAGCGTTAAAAATGGTTGCTGATACACAAACTTGCAGATTGCAGGAGAACTTACTGGAGTTTTGTAGAACAGATTCTCCAGCAGGCTCTGGTCGTACTGCGGATCGTTAAGCTCACTGTCCACACACAGACTGCTGTGACTGGAGAGCGACTCCGGAGGAGAACCCTCTCCATCCCACAAAGGCAATACAGATCCATTACCACTGAGACGGAGAGACAGAAATCAGGAGCCGAAAGAAAAAAGAGATTAAACTGAAACTTCTCATTGTAATACTTAAATAAGAATATGTCTTTCTTCTATCTCCTACTGAAATTAACATGTGAAAAAATAGGCTTGATAAAATGCACCTTATCGTATCAAAATCCAGAATAAAATTGAACGACATTTACTCAACGTGTTTAAACAAGTGTGCATGTGATGAGAATCTGTTTATTTCATACTGACTAAGTCAAACTAACACTACCTGCCCAGCAGCAGGTCCACAGCTCTGTTCTCAGTGTCTGCTGTGTACTCTGCGCTGAGGTAGTTTGGGGACATGGGGCGATGAGAGGAGTTCAGGGGGTCAGGATCAGAGTAAAGGATATTCTCCAGCAACTTTCCAGACGAGGGGGCAGGTGGCCTGAAGAAAGAAATAAAAGCTTCAGATACTCAAATCTATCAAGTCTGTTAATCTCTACATTGTGCTCTCCAACTAATAATTCAAAGAAGCCACGTTTTGAAATTTAAGTATATGAACTGATGTACTCACAACAGTGGTGGTGGACCAGCGTTGTCTCTCGGTAGAGGGACGGAGGTGTCCTTCAGAGCCGTTTCAGAATCTAAGTCAGTCTTCAAAGCTGAAACCACCATGGCATTTCTAAGTTTGCTACCACGCTCGAGAAGAACTGAAAAAGTATGGAAATTTAGTGAGTCAGCGGGTGGACAGTTCAGCTGGTTCACTATGCTTGTGCTTACTGATTGGGTAACTGCTTGTGCTTACTGACTGGAACGTCATTTTAAAACACTTTATTAGTACTGTTGCAGAAATGTTCAAGCACCAAAATGCTACAATCCTAATTTTTCAGATATTACAGGGCCCTACCAGACAGGAGATCCACGGATGTGTGGCTATTTGCAGAGCGTGTATCGACAGGCTGTGTGCCTGTTGGTGTGGGGATTACTGCCTCTACTCCAACTCCTGGTCCTCCTGATACTCTTACAGTGCTCTTCTCTTGAAAGTATAAATGATCCTTTCCCCTAAAATAATCATTGAAACACATGACTCTCAGCAACGGGTGAATTACAAAGTCATACATAAAGGCATTTATATTTAAACATTACAAATCTATTTCCACGTACACCACCTGCAAAAGGAAAAGACCAATTCACACCTTGGAGTGTTGCCAGAGCTGCTTCCTACTGACTCCTTTCCGATGTTAGCCAGGAGATGTCGGGGTAAAGGTGGCACTACCAAGGCACTTGGGTCAGATGAAGCCTTTGAGGCAAAGGCCGGAGCAGACATGGCTGTATCGATACTCACATCTGTGGTGGGCACTGAGCTGCTGCTGTCATATGTTTCAGCTAGTGCTTCAAGAGCGAGTGTAACCTAGCATAAAAATCCAGACATCAGCAGAGTTCAGTACAAAAACCTGAAACAGACAAGCACTCGCAGGCACAAGAAATATGACAGAGGAATTAAACTGCTCTATATGGCACTGCAACTACACTGAAGAATTAAGGGAGGGAGGAAACATCAGAAAAATAATAGGAGAGCATGTCTTGCATCAAATATTAATCTTGTACCCAAGAACTAACCTGCAATTCCCCAAGTTTTTCTGATGTTGGAGATATTAATGTGAAGAATCCACTAATGGAGTGGGTTAAAGAAAGTCGTGCAATCCCTGAGATTTGAACTCGTGCAATAGGTAAATGATCTGGCTTTGTCAAAACATCCAGTATCAGTGAGCCCATGTCTGGAACAAATTTAAAACACACAACTTTAACTGTCTGCACATCTAAAAATCGATGATGCACTCAGTATTTCTGCCTGTAGATCATACATGAGATTAATTTTGCATCACCACAAACCTGTCAAATACATATTACATATTATTAACAAAATACATTTCATCTTAATCATCATACATAATCTCAACTACCTGTCAAGTAAGATGTGAACTGTTTTGGTCCACAGCGGACTGGGAAGCGGGTCGTGGATTTCACACCCTTCTGCCCGACGTGTGATCCATCCCTTGGACGAAACAGGGTTCCGCTGGACGACTCTCCCCACCATCGTAATCTGACCAGAGTCTCTGAAGGTGGTTTAGTTATGGTCCAAAGCACTCTACTTACTGTCACTCTCAGAAAGCATCGCAACTGACCCTCCACCAGCGGAGGAAGACTTGTCGATGGAGACACATCGCTAAGAACTGATAAAATAAAGACAGTTTCATATGTTCATACATTCATATAAAGCCGTGTTCCAGCAGTTCAAGTAATTAACTTCGTTTGAGAGGATTGATGAGATTAGATTAGCAAAGTAGCCGATAGCAAAAGTCCATCCCACTTTAAGATGGCTTAAGTATTCTCAGCAGAATCTAAACTATACGAGCTAATTAGATAATGTTGGCAGTCAAAAAAAGATATTTGCATATATGGTCATTTAGCTGGCAAACTCGAAATACATCAAAAATAGAAACGAACAGAGTTAAACTAACAATAAAATTAAGGCTTTCTTGCTGACTGTTTTCTAGTTCAGCTAGCTAGGAAATAGTTTAACATTTGCCTTGCACATCAATAAATCAACGTTGGTTGGCTGCAGTACTATTTCAGTGTCCCAAGCAGCAATTTAACATGCATGTCCATTTACACTCAAGTTATCGAGATAGGTGGTTACCTTTCCTTCGGTTGCTTCCAGCTTTAACAGGCTTTGCTTTTTTATTCTTCATTCCCTCATAGATAAAGCCTTCTTTTTAGCGACATCGATCAGGTTATCATATCCAAAAGAAGTAATGAAAGCTAAAAGAAAGGTGAACGATGCCTATGAAAAGGTACATTAACCTAACAACTGACAGCTTACTTTCACCCCTCGTAAACACAACAGAGGCTTAACGTTTCCAACTTTGTGATTGGAGACCGCGGCATCAACCGATTTCTCCCTTCTTTTGGATTTAAATCGGCACCGTGAGAACATGTTGCGCATTACCGCCACCTAATGTAGGGAGGTCTAAAAGCACACAAGACATCTCTACTTCCTTTGGCGGAGCACAGAGTTCATGCTCTCCGTTACGCCCCTGTATTATACTTGGTTAGATATCATTTAGTTGATTTTAGTAGATAATGTTTACAACCTGATGTAATTTTTGATAATCAAAAATAATAAGACGAATAAGACGAAGAATTTTGCAGGCTAGTTATTTCTAACTTCCTGCAATTGTGTACTATCATGTGTTTTTTTTAAACCTTTTTTCTTTTTCTCTCTTTTTTGTTCTTTTGTGCTACATGTATTCTTCTTCCCACGAATGCTTTTCAAATTATTCAATTTTCTCCTGACATTTTCATGATATCATGATAACCCTGAAGGGAGAGTGTGTTTGTTCTCTTAAATCTCCTGTACCCATCTTGTTGATATTGTCTGTTAATTTTGTCTGTGGCATCTGTGAATTCTCCTGTGTCAATCTTGTAAATATTGTTTGTGAATATTGTCTGTGAATTTTGTCTTATAGCATCTGTGAATATTGTCTGCTGTGTTAGTCAGTGTCTTCACTGTCTAATGTAATGGTGAATGTCTAATATGATGTTAACATCTGCCTGTGTTACTGACACTGTAGAACTGAGCTTACCCACATGCTGTACCAAAAGCAAATTCCACCAACCTCAGTCGTGTGGTCATTAAAATGATTCTCTGATGAGAATTTAAAATCAGTTATCATAGAAGCCCAAGTTTTAGGAGAAACTCCTTCATTGACAGGGGGCAGCATTGCTCTATACAACTACTTCACAGACCTTGCAAAGTTTAACTTAGCTTCATTTTTACACTGACAGTCTGTAGTTAGGCACTGCATACATTTTGCATTCTAATAATTTCTGTTATATTTTACCATGCAAAACTATGTGCGGCCTTTGTGGCAATCTTTGCAAGATTGTGATTAAATGACACTGCACTACCATTGGTGATTGGCTGTATACAAATGCATGTTCCACTAGCATTAAATTTCCATTTGTGATAGATAACCTCTACATTGTTCATGTCAAGTTCTTACTTGCTCTTCAGTGCTGCTGCTTTCTCACTCTTTTTGGGATATATGATTATTTTGTTTATTGCTCTCTAGGAAATAAAGCAATCTGGTAACCGGTCACACTGTCTTGTACTTTAAATAGATGCAATAGTATAAACACCCAGTGCTTAGCAACAAAAACCACAGCGACAAAGTGTGTTATAGTGGTCACCAGAAAACCAAATGCCTGGGTGGCCCTGATTTACAGGGTGTAGAATTGCAGGTTTTGACCTATGAACTTAAAGGAAATTGCTAGTTCCAGCGTCTGCCAGGGCCCTGCAGGAAGAGAGGGAAACATAAAAGAGTAAAGCTAGATCTGACTCATTGTACAACCAAATGAGCAAGAATTACCATGTCCTGCCCATACATTAAAACGAATGAACAGAAATGAGGCAGATGGAATACAGAGACAGTTGTAACATTATGCTTTTGAGGCTTCAGTGTCAGTGTGATGTTAGGGTTTTCAAAGCAAGGACTGACATTCTTGAGATTTCATAACTGTTCCTTTAACACTAACGAACAGTGAGTATGTCTCTTGACAGAAATGCTATGCTTGCTATTTATATCTTCAGTAAGTTTAAATATTTTTTAGAATTTATATAATACATTCCAAATTTCATTCATTTCTTTAGTGTCAGTATGACGAAATAATGGCTCATAATGGCTGTTTTTTCTCAGCACATTTAGCAGTTCCTGACCTACATTTACCATTTAAAATCTGTTCCACCCCTGAAGTTCCCCACATGTGAAATTCTGTATTGAACTGGTAACGGGAGTATGTTCTCTTTGCTCAACTGTTCAGCAGTCATGCCCTGCCTGGCAAGTTGCTTTGGTTTAGTTGCTATGTAAACATTTAGACAAAATATTGACCACAGACACTTAAAACGAATGAAGAGTAGGACACAGAAATAGAATTCATATGACACATTTCAGTGATAAACAGACTTTTCTTTTGACATGTACACTGTGTGATAGTGGCCAGACCCATTAAGTTTAAACCCTTTTCATTGTGATATCAGAAATCAATACTAGCAGAATTCATAACTGAAAGTCTTGCAAAACATACCTTGTTCAAACAAAACATACCCCATACCATCTGCTAATCTCCTAGCACACATATTGTCATTAAAACAGGAACCTGGTGTTAAATGACCTGAGGAAAACAATTCAAATGTATTGTGCAGAGGTATGGCCAAGATACAGCATTCCAGAAACAGTGAGGGTTCTCAAACGTTGCTCTGTGTGTGTGTGTGTGTGTGTGTGTGTGTGTGTGTGTGTGTGTGTGTGTGGAGGGAAAGGAGTTGGAGTTATGTGTGAACTTGAGATCTTTTAACACTTTTGGAGGTTAACTCCTCAGTCTTCCCTGTCACACACCTGCAGGGGTGATGATCTGCCTTGAGAATCACTTTCACAGGGAAGCCCCTTAGAGCCTTTGGCCCTCACAACTCATAAGAAAATCATCACTCCATTACACACGAACGTTACCAGCAGGCCGACGATGCGGTTTCATTCCTCAGATTGACCTGAACAGACAGCAGACACTGAAGCGTTTAACAGACATTCAGTGTGTTCCCTCTTTTGGCAGACTCCCTGACTGTCTGGAATCCAGAAGCTATTCTAATGCTAACGTGTAAGATGATTAAGTCACTAGGGACGAAGCTTCAAATGAGAGAGTATGAGTCTTGCATAAGTCACTTTTTTGCTTAGGTTATTAGCTGTGAGTAAGCAAATCCCCTTGGCTCTCTCTGTGTCAGAAATGAATTCGCCCACTATCTTCAACCGTTAACATTTCACCTCTACACTATAAAAAACGTCTGCATTCAAGGTGGAATATTGCTTCTCCTTATGAGTGAATACAGTCCTAGCTTTTTTTTTTTCAAACGTCCCGTGGTATGTTGCAGTTTCAGACATAGATTTGATTTTCAAGGTGTTGCATTTTGTGTCTTTTTTTGGAAAAACAAACTGACAGTTCAAGTACACAGCGTCGCTGAGTTAACTGAAACCAGCTCAGTGTGTTGAAGCTGAGGCCTCTTTGGCGTATTGGGACAGGGGAGTAGGAGTGAAGGGGCCTGCTTGTCCTTGTGGCTGATTGCCAAATGTCTCCCCAGCACACTCTCCATGCTCCCCTCCTTTCAGTCCCTCCTTCAGCAGCGTCCACGCACGTGTCTCTTTGCCTGGGGCTAGAGTATCAAATCGCTAGGCAAAGCTGGCTGATTTTCACTGCTCTCTCTCTCACTCTCTCTCTCTCTCTCTCTCTCTCTCTTTCTCCCTCCCTCTCACTCTTGCTAGCCCCCTCCATCTCTGTCGGCACTGCTCCATTGTGGAGCCTGGCTCTTGTACTCCAAACGGTCCTGAGCACTGCTCTCATCCCCCCACCCCGAGTTCACTCTTCAGGATTACGACTGCAACGCCGCTGGAACTCCTGCCCATATTCATGGACCCACTTGTTGGCCACTAGAAAAGAAATAAGGGGCAGTGAGGTTGTGCTGAGTGGTATACACATGTATTTAGCATTCAGAATAAACATATGGGAAAAGAACATACAAAGGAAAATATATGGAAATAATTTCTGGAAGGTCTCATGTGGTTGGAAAATTCTTGTTCATATGTTGAGGCACATGTATTTAATTTGCATCATTGTTGCTAAGCAATATTGGATGGATAACCGAATACAAGTTTGGTAGTTTTCCTGTATCGTGTTGAACTTTGTTTTATGTCAGTCCAGCAGACCGGATAGAGGACGTAATGGTATTATAACAAGAGAAATTTGAGTGCTTTTCACTGCAACAACACAGTCTTGGCTGACCTACATGATTTTTCATTATATTTAAGAGATGCCAGGTTTTCATTAAATAGTATTACTTATCACAGTACATCCACAGCCCAGGGCATCGCTGTCATATTAACCGCATTGTCCCCCATGCAGCACCTCGCACTTTCCCCTGCCACTGTCATGCACTGTGTCCAGTGATGGAGAATGGAAAATAACATGCTTAACACCCACAGGCTGAGTTTTATGTTTGACCTGTGCTCTTAGTCATCCCTCTTGGTAATGGAACACAGCTGTACCATGCCCTAATAACCTCATCTCAACAGACATGGTCATTGCCTATTGGCTATGGAATGCCAAACCACTTTCAGACTATTTGAGAGAACATCTTTACATCATAATCTGTGTGATCCTTTACAGTGTTTCTAGTACCATACCCCATTTATCTCCAACAAGCACTGGACAGCCCGCATGCAGTGTGTCTCCGTTCCCTTGGCCATTCCGGTGAAGGTTCCACCAGAAGAGGGCGCCATTCTGGTACACATATACAAAATAAACAAATAAATAGACAATAAAAAAAGACATAGAAGTAATTTGCTCACACACCTGTGTGACACCTCCAACAGGTAAAAATGTTTTACAAGAAAAATAAATTTGTCTTTAATTTGATACTTTAATAACCAAATAAAAAGTTTTTGAATGTTGGTAACCTGGATATCTAAATACTGATGATAGATGAATCCATTTGTGGTTTGTGTACATAGGTGATGAAAACCACATCTTTTCAGCACGAGACATATATAGTTAAAACGTCATCAAAGTCAAAGTCTAAATCCCTACTGTGGCTCTGTGATGTGTCAGCAACAGCTCATTAGTGGAATGGATGACACACTGATAGGCAGAGACAGAAAGTCTACTGTCATAAGGTACCCTGGGACAGGAACCACTTAAAAATAATGAGATCTTCAGGAAAAAGAAAACAGAATCTCTTATCACCCGACATAGCATGTTGACAGCTGTATAGAGTGAAAACCATGGGCATGTTCTATCTTGTGGTGATTTGAATGTGAAAAGCAGCAGGGTACAGACTGAGGCATCTGGCATGCTGTGAGAATCGTACCTTCTCCACCGGCACACTGAAATTGGCATAGATGAAGGCCGTGGACCCGCCTGCTTCAACAGAACTGAGCTGCAATTGTTGCCAACATTTTCAAATAGGTTACGTTTGAGCACAACATGTACTCTATCAAATATACCCTGCAATTGTGCAAGCACATCCAAAAGCTCACATGCAGACACTATTTAACGTTCAATATCAAGAGAAAATGTTTTCTTTGGATCTAGGAATATTTTGTAACCTTTGGAAGAGGAGGATAGTATATTTGGTGGTGAAATTGGAGGAAAATCTTGAGGCACTTAAATGGCATTTATACTGTCAAGCCAAACATCCCAACTCTATTAGGATTACTCAACTCAGAAAGCACCGAAAGTAATAAAACAATACTTAATGAAATAATTTACTTACATATATCATAAACGTAGCCACTCGATTTCCAGTTTTGAGGCTATATAGTGGACTAGATTCTGACTGGCAGAGAGAGAAGCAAATTTAGACTTTCGTGTTTGCTTAAGTCAAATTTACAGTAAAAACATTACATGTTAATACAATTACATGACCATGCTATCACTTAATTAAAGACAAAGTGCACAGTTTCACACTAGGGTGTTACACACAAATGACAGAGACTTTGTCAGCATGTAGCTAAGAAAGTGAAGGCAAATCTGGTCCCAAAAATTTCACAGTGCATGTAAACGTTGATGCTATAGAACAACTTGAATACGTATTGTTGCTCTGTGGCTCCATGGCACCATTTCCACTGTCCACTTTCGATCAAAAATTTAGTCAGCATCACTGTACAAACATGTATTATCATACATACAAGAAGAAGAAAATGTTGTACACAATTGCAGATACCTTTACCTGTTAACCATTACTAAATCTGGTTTGGCTTTGGGAAACTAGTCGTTGTAAAGTTGTAAAGCTGATGGAACTTACTTACTGTGGCATGATCAAAGTGAGGCTCATAGTGACCTCCAATGCCATAGTTAACCACCTGGAGGTGTTCCCCATATGGAGGCTGCACATTTAGCCCTGTGAGCATAGTGATTCTCCGGTCCAGCTTTCCTATGGTGTTGTGTGCTGTTCCTTTCAGCCATGCACTGAATCATCGCCAAAAAAAAAGAAAAAAAAGGAAGAGTGAAATACCACTCTGAGAGAGGTATTATATCATTGGTTTACACAGACACATCATCTTGATAAATGTGAACAAAAACATCATGTCAAAGCTATAAATTCTTTGTCCAAAACATTCGGATTAAAGTATTAACTGTAACAACAACATGTTTATTTCTCACGAAGAGACCAAAAATGAACCTTTACCACATATTCGTAACAAGATGTTTATATGAATCTTAAGCAGTAAGTCTATGTGTTAGGTTTTGTACAAAAACCAAAAACACAACACTGTTTCTTTAACTGAAAGATAGCCACATATCACTGTCTCTGTACTCATACACACACACACACACACACACACACACAAACACAGAGACACACTTACACAAACACACATTTTTATAAAGGGGCAGCTGTATTTTATCTCTGTTGTGCGGATCAGTGACACTTTAAGACTAATGTCTGAAGCTGAGTTTGCCCCTAATGGAAACTGTTCTAATGTTATTTAGGACATGTAATATTCAAAGTGACATTATTACCTTAATTTTATAGCCACTTTTAGCCACTCTATTTCGGGTCGTACCTCTTACTGATGCGATAATCTGCGGTGGCCTGTTTCTCTCCTGATGCAACAACCGATCTCCTTAGCTAATGGAATCAAAAGCAACGTGAGTAAACACCTGTTTACCAAATCACTTGATGAAAAACCACAGCTACTGAAAGACCAAATATAAAGATGCATAAAACCACAAATCAGTAAGAATTGTAGATATTTTGGTGATGTCAATAACATAGACATAAAACACATCATAAAAGAAAATTCAAAAAGAAGACCAAAAAACCCCCATTAATAATCAAGAACGCTTGACTGCAAAATAAAGAATACCATCTACTCATCAGAAGGCAAAATGAACTGAAATAATACTGTTAACAACAGTAGTCCAGTTACCCTCCAAACGAAGTATTTTCATCAGAATGCCAGGAGCTCACTGTTCTCTACTGGAGCGGAATATTACGGAAGAGAACACTATGTGAAAGCTTAACAACTGTAAATAAAGTGATTTTCTCACGAAAGAATGATGACACAAAAATTTGATCTAATGTTCAATCTACCACAGAAAAAAAAAAAACATGGCACTGTGAATACTCCACACTTACGCCCAAACTGGAATGGAATAAATGACTGGTTGTTGGCACAGCTGATCCTGGCAATAACGGGGTTTTTTTTTTCATGCAGCCTCTTTTCATTCATCTCACCATAATTCCATCAGATACTGACTTAATGATGAAGTAAGTGGAGAGGCTTTCATCAAAGCGCTGGAAAATTTGAATGGTACTTAAAGGGCAAATGAAAATAGGGTCATTTATAAAGGGTTCCCTGAATTACTTATTCAGCGGGAAAAAAAAAGAAAAAAGAAAGAAAGACAGGAAAAGAAACAGCCTGCTCAAAAGAAGCCTGTCTGCTGTAGTCATCCACAAAAGGCAGCAAATATTTTCCAAAAGCCACACTGATGGAAGAAGATTGGAAAGTCAGTCTTATTCATTTAAGTATGGCTTGGAGGCCAGGAGGAATGCAGCCAAAGATAGGAAGTAACTTTGAATGTTAAGCCTCACTAAATAGTTGAAACCCTACCAACAATCATCCACAAAGTTTTTCTTGGTAATTGCCAAATATTTTCTCACATCTTCTGTTTCCACAAAACATGAAGCGTTTGGGTCACAGGCATGGCTCGCATGGGTTTTATAATCTGGTCTTTGACAATGTGATCAAATGCATGAACTCCATGTCCATACATTTTCCTGTGGTTTATGACCATTGGGAATAAGAGGACCTTAGACAGATGAGATATCTGTTAAATGAGTTCTCTAAACTAGAGGGAGTATATCTCCCCACCAGGATCTTCAAATGATGGAAACCATCCTCTGGAACCGTTTATTAACCAGTAAATGTGGGAGTATTACAACAGCGTACTGACTGGTACGCACTGAACTCACCCCTGGTAGGGCAAGGTCCCTGATGCTCTGGGCTTCAACATCTGTGATGAAACTGTGGAACAGAACCACATAAGGCTGCAAACTGACAACTTCTCGTTTCATTGGCTGAAGGAGCAGACCAGGGTTGTCATTGGTGAAGTAGTCACAGAACAGCTCAGGGTTCTCATAATGCCTCGGCTGTGAAGGAAGAAAAGCATCTGAAGCTCATTTCTAAAAGCTAAAAGAACTACTGTTTTCCTTTCTCTCTCTTAACTTGTCTTAAATTTCCTCCACCTCCGCAAGCTGTCCAGGGTGGCAATGTTCCTAGTCATGCCATGATGTAATCTAATAGCACTTCATTTGCATTGTCTTGGAAAACTGGAATATATAAAACTAAAATAGATTCTGGACTGGAATATACTCTTGAAAGGGAACGTTGGGCACAATTAGGTTCACTTTATTTCACTGTAGGAATGGGCTGTAGGCCTCTTTTGTCTTAGCCACTTCCAAACCTTCAGATTACTGACAAAAAAAAAAACACTATTATTGAGGTTGATGCTACATTGGTATCTCATTCAAATGAGTGGAATGTTTTTTAACTTTATTGTAACCTTACAAATACTCACATGTATTAGTATTAGTTTAAAATGTCTTAGGGAGACAACTTGTCCTGATGTTCTCACTATTAGTCTTAAAGTGCTTACACATCATCGCTAAGTCTAAATGTATTTAACACAATCATAAGGAGGTTTAATACCTGAGATCCTTGTGTTTGGCACAGCCTCTCATACATGTTCCTTGTTCTCAGATAGGTGGAGCTGGGTCTGCTCAGAACAGTCTCTGAACTGCCCACGGACGGATTTTCAACGAGAATCTTCTCGTACTTCTTCACGTTCAGTAGGACTCGTTTGTTCATGGGATCTTGAAGACAGAAGAGGAATCAATAAATCCCATCAGGAGATTAAAAATGAATCATATACAAATTTAAACAATTAAAAATATGAAGTTTTTAATGGAATTACTGGTGCATAAGCTGGTGGTGAGAAGAAATCAAGTCTGCACTCTAAAGTTGTGATGCGATGCAACATTAGCTTATAAGTGAAAACAGGTATATTTTCAGTTAATATGAAAAGCATCTGTTCACTAGTCTGTATCTCTTTAGTTCATTGGTTCATTCTCATGCTATGCTGTGGGTTGGTAGTAGATTGTTGTGACTAGAAAAGTTTACCATGATGTAGAAGCTCTCGCGAGAGACTGAGTGCATATGAGATGTTTCCAGTCTGAAATGAAAACAAAAAATGGGTCGATAGGTAGACACATTTTGTCAGACTGAGCAAATATATCAGGCACATCATTGTGAACAAGGTCAAGATGAATTTTAAATGTTTAAGCACCATGAAATGTGAGAAGGCTAAGTGATCTAAAGCGTCTTCTAATGTGCCTTCGTGTTCTGGACTCCACTCTATTCCGCGGAACAGCCGAACTGCTTCCTCCAGCCACTGCACAGAATGGTAGTAATCTTCAACATCATAAGCTACCTGCAAGAAATCAAACATGATGAATGAGTTTTGGGATTTGAAGGCCTACATTTTAATATCATTGGATCAGCGACTCTCATTCCATTCCCGCAGACTCTTGACCTACCAAAACAATAAAAAAAAAATCATTAATGGAAAAAATGTCCCATCTAACACAAAAATAGGGAAACTCAGCACAAAATACCACAGGGTCTTTTCAGGATTTTGTAAACCAAAGAAATTTGGGCTTCGAAAGCTGCAATTATCTTCAGCCAAAATGTCTTCACAGACATAAGGTGGTCTAACTAGTCTGTTGCCATTTGTTAGGAACGTCTTCTGCTGAGTAACTGAGAAACCCCCGGATGTTGCTTGTCATGGGTGGTAGAGGCAAGCCATAACATGAACCACACACTGCCTCTGACCATGTAGCTAACAGGCACAAATCTCCTTTCTGAATGAAACAGCAATTGCTCACTTGGTGGAATTTCGGACGGTCATCGACCACGGAAAATGAGAGGAAAGAAAAGAACAAACAGATTGGAATCTTAATCAGTGAGTTCCAGTGTTCTCACATGCATATGGCAACGCTCATCCTCCCCCCTCCTACTCTTCTGTCTTTCCCTCAATGTATTTCAAGCTGTGAGAGGGAGAGTTTGTAGAAGCGGCGGTGTAGGATTCCCCTTTAACATCCCCTGGGACATGGAAAATCAATCACTGACTAAAACTATATGAAATAATGTGTAATCCAGACCATACGATTTGAAACTGCGCCACATGAAAACAACATACTTTATGAGCAATTAAAGAAACACAAAGTAAAATGTTATTTGATGTGTGAGGGTGAAAAGGGAAATAGTTTCTCACCTTGCCAATCAGGAAGCAGTCATCCCCTGAGAGAGACATGGACACAGACGGTTTGTAAATGTTGACGGTTTTGCCATCTGTGATCCTCTGGAACTGACCTCTCACAAGTCCCTTTACATGCAGAGCATACACATCCTGTAACCTCATCAACCCCTGGGCTGCTCCCTGTAGATCCTCCAGTGTAGGTAGACTGCCCTTCATCCTCTCATAATCAGATTTTAGGTCTGAGGTGAATTGAGATTGGAGGAAATTAAGGTGGGAGGTACAGTTTGAAGCATGAGAGACAGCACAAGTCTGGATGGAGTGGTATGTTAAGTATTTTTACTTCAGTCAGGCAACTGTATTAAACATTGTTTTTGGGCAATATACCTTGTGTGTTGTCTTGAGCTTCATTGCTGTACACGACATTCAACCACTCAGACTGTAGTCTCTTAACCAGCGTGAATGCCACCAAGGGGTTTGACGTTGCTGTTGATAGTTGATTATAAACTCCGTTGTGCAAATTTAACACCCGCAAATAAAACCTTGAAAACAAAGCAAACATTAAGATAATTCAAAACATATTCAATGTCTATCCAACAAGACTTAGCTGACTGTAGTGGGTCCAGATTATGTTTTGGCAGAAAATAATGTGTGTCAGTTGTCATCTTGAACCATGCGTATCAAGAGGTTTAAACCAGTGGATTAATGTATGAGCCATGAAATCACTTTACTTCAAGTGACGTCAAGTTTGAAGTAATACCGTCAGATAAGATCGCTGAATTATGAATTTTAAGGGTGTATGACAAAAATTCATCTAAAATTATAGAGAATGTTTTAATACTTGTTTGCATTGTCAGTACGTTTCATAAGTTTTCCTGTTTCATGTGTTTATTCATATTCATAACGTTAGAATAACAAGATTAATCAATAATCAGAAATCAGAAATATAGATTAAAGAAAGAAATACACGTCACTTACCTTTTAATGTCATCAAGTCTTTGGGTTTCGCGCTCAATGTAAGCTTTTAAGGCTTCGGTGAGTTCTTTTTCGGCTAGTATCGCTTGCTTCACATTCATCATGGATGTATACATTTCACCGAATGATATCCCTACATTTATTGCGCACAAAACTGAGATTAAGCTAAAACATGTCGACATTTTTCCAGCTCCAGAACACGAAAAAATATTAGCCCACGCAGTTTCAGTCTGAGTAACATTACATTAGTTCATTTAAAAAACGACTTTACTTCAGAATGAGAGCCGTAGCCTACGTCCTTGCGTCCACTCTGCTCTCTGACTTTCTTATGGAAATAGAGAGTTGCTGTATATTCCACTGAAACCTGAGTGACCGAGCTGCGTCTTCAGATGGGCTCAGCCCTCTCAGCCGCGCTAAAGGATGACAAAATTAGGGCATGTTCCTTCTGATACACTTGTGTTTAGTGCAAAATTAATTAATTTAACTAATATTCGAAATATGGTCTCAGGCAGGCTGGTGCTGAATCATTTAACACAACACACGTATATTTTTTTCTGTTCCGCTTTGATTTTATCTTACTTATGTATCGCATTAACAGAATCAACTTGCTGCATTGACTCTAACTGGCTACTGGAGTGTGCATATTACATATTACATATTACTTGGGATGGTTGAATACTTAGATTTTTCCACCCACTTTTAATTTGGATTACATTTCATAGAAATGCATAGATACATGACAACGACAGAGAACCAGCTGTTAGAATTTGACTGTAAACTGTTCAGTAAACGAGATATTAAGTAGGGTACGCGTCGTAGACAAAGTGACGCTAAATAGTGTGATAAATTTAAATACAAAAACGTAGAACTTTGACATTTAATGACAAACTCCAAGTGAATGCAGCTGTAATATATTCCCGTTGTTCTTATTTTTATTTCTTTTGTTGAGTTTAATTTTCTTTTTCTGTATGTATAATCTGATTTGTTAGTTCAAAATCTTTGTTTAGTATGAAATGTTCACTAAAAATAGACAATCAACAAAGAGACCAACCATAGAAATGAAACACCCCTACAGTTAAGATACCTTTGTAAGGGACACCACATTTTACAAAGTGAAAAGCGCTGCAACTTTACCACCTACACATTAATTAAGCATTAAACTAAACAAAAACGTCTGCAGTATCTTTCTTTCTTTTCCCTGGAATGATTGGCATGTGTCAGTAATGTCTAATCGTGCTGTCTCAGCATGTTGCCCGCACAGTGCGAGGGACGTCTGCGCCACGTGTTCCGGTTACATTTTCACCGGGTTGCATACTAATGGCCTCTGTGTTGTAAGTTCGCCTCTAGAATAACTTTTTTTTTTTGCATGGCTCAACTGAACTGAGTGATGAAATGTGAAAAGGTAACTGACTGACATTTTTGGCAACAATTTAAAACTCAGTGGTATTTACTCACTGACAGGGGGCAGCATTGCCACAACGAAATGAATGAAGGGAAAACGTCTTTATCAGGTCAAAAAGCTTGCAGTTGTGTGACTGAGCAAGACTCAACATTTTATCTCAGTTAAAATGATTGGAGTTCACCCGAAGAAAGGTAACAAAATCATTACGTTAAAATTAGTAGGAGGCAACTTCAGGGCAATACTCTAGGTCAGATCAGGTAAACAGCGATAGGAAATTCAATTAGCCTATTCGTACTCTAATGACGGTAAAACAGAATTTAATATTAAAATGTCATTTTCCAAACATAGCTTATAAATTATATAAGCAAACCCTGGATTCTGCAAGCTTAATTTGTGAGTGGTTTGGCTCTTGCCGCAGGGTTCACCTGGGCTGAGCTGCAGGGCATTGCTTTCCTCATGACGAACCTCAGGCTTTCATCCCTCAAACCGTAGATAAGGGGACTGAGAAAACGAGGAAGCATGCCAAAGCAAAAATAGTTGAAGAAAGAGATGTGCTCCTGCAGCCAACTGATGTGCAGAACAATAAGATTTGTCATGAGTGGGTAGGTAAACGCCATCGTGCTAAGCAACAGCTGAAAGCCATGAAGGAGCACCGTGTTCAGAGCTGTGTTACCACAGACGTCCTGTCCTGTCGCATCTTCCGTGTCTCCAGCAGGATGCGAATGTACGTGAAGAAGATGATGATGGCCACGGTGGCGAAGAAGAGCCCGTTCAGGGACACTTTGAATAGTGTCTGAATAGGTGTTGCATTTAAGACCAACGTTTTACACGGCACGGGCGTAGTCCGGACGTCCACCCCAGGTTTCAGTCTCAGCAGTATGAAGTCAACCATAGGTAAGATACAGCTGATTATCCACAGGGTGACGATGATGATCCAGATCCGATCGACCCTCCAGGCCGCGGGACGATGCAGCGGGTAGAAGATGGCAACGTAACGTTCCAGAGACATGGTGGCCAGAATGAGTGGGGTGTTCAGGAAGGTGGCAGTGGACACAAAGAGCAGAGGAGCACAATAGACAATACTCTATTACGTGTTTGTAAAGTTTTTCTAACAAAGTCCAGAGAGATGGGAGTTCATTACATCTTTTATTTGCTTTTACAGATGTCTTTTTATTTGTGCCTTTTCAAACCAACTGGAATTTCTGATCTATTTTGCAGCATAACATCATATATCACATTCTGTCCATTTTTGGCAGCTCTTATTATATCTGGTAACAGTGTGGCTTCATATTGTGCACACACGTGTTTATTGATTCATATGTGTCTATACACACTATACAATATAATTAGCTAGTTACAATTAGAGTTGTCAAATTCTGAATATGTACTGTAATATGACTTATGTACTGTTACAAAATACCTGCAATGGACTGGTGACCTGTCCGGGGTGCTTCCCCAACTTTTGTCCGATGAACGCTGGGATAGGCTCCAGCACCCCTAGTGACCCTAATTAGGATCAGCGACTTAGAAAATGAATGAATGAATGAACATTGTTATAAAATAGTCACAAAAAAGAGCAAAGGAAAAGAGCATTTTAAATGACCTGACACTGATAGAGCCCACATTTTGCCAACTTTGACTCCTGTATTTACTGAAAAAGTTAGAATGGAACTACACTGTGTCAGGGCTTTAGTCCTACCACAGACTGCAAGATTAATCCCAAAAAAAAAAATTCAAGCATTCATTGTTAATGTATTAATTTTAAAATATGTAATTTACTTTAGACATTTAAATAAAAGTTGTGCAACAGCCAGTGACTGATTAATTAAGCTTTATGGAAGATACTGTATGGAGGAATTAAGATATTAAAAGGGCAAGAAGTGCAACAAGGTGTTATGTTGAGGATTATATTTGTCCATTTAGCTGATGGCACAAAATGGGAATGTTTACACATTATTGTTATAAAAAAGTGCAGTTTAACTCAAAAGGAAGTCACCTAATAGAGGTGTGTTGACCACACTCTCCCAGGAGTACAGTTAAAGAGTTTGTGTTTTTCCCCTGTTCACTCATTAACAGATCGATTAATTATTAACCAAATCCCCCGGAGTTCTACCTAAGTGTTGTTTGCATGTATAGGTGGCAAACAAGGTTACTTTGGCATTGTGGCATATGAGAATACATTTGCCACTGAGCCAACACTCAGTCATGCGTCACTGATGAGGACAGCAGACTCTTGTGTTGAGTCCGTCTGTGTCAACAAAAAATTTCTAGATTGCCCCTGCACAGTGAACTCAGAACACTGGTGTTTTATGATGATGAAAATGATGATGATGATGATGATGATGAAAAAAGCAAAGAAATACAAGGAACACATACACACAAGCTAAAGTCGAGCTGAACTATAAATTCCTGGCTTAAATAGACAAACACAGCATTCCATATTGTTAGTTAGCACCATATATTAAAGTTAATGTTAATTTAGTTTGTTCAATCATAATGAGATTTTTTATGCAAACTGACAATTTCACAGAATAAAAAATGTGACAGGAACAAAAACATTGTTGAGTGTTTCAAACACATTTTAAAGGGACTGATATCTGTGTACCAAACAAAGACTTTCTCTGAAATCCACAGTTATCAGGCTTAAAGTGGTAAATGACAGGTGATAACTCCACAGATTGCTGGAACAACAATACCGAGACAAAAAAATGTACCCGTTGATGACAGTCAAATTTCATTCTGTTGCTTGTCAGCTGGGACAAGGCGAGTTCTGAGTCAGTTCAGGTGTGTGTGTGTATTAAGATAAAGTGAGTGAGAGTTTATGTGAGTAACTTTGTCCCTAATATTATTATGCAAACATGTGAAAGATAAACACACACACACACACACACACACACAGCTGGTGCAAAGCTGACCTGAGATTCAAACCCAGAGCCTTACCCTTGTGCTACGAATGTAGTGTTAAACCCAGCAGCATAGACAGAGGCAAGGTGACTTCAGTTAAAGTTTCTTTACTTGAAAATCAGGGCGGAAGATTCCAAAAGTAAATCAGGCAAAAAAAAGAAGGCCATCCAAGGTACACATCCAACAAAATCACAGAGCATAGATTCGGAAAAATATCCAAAAAAAGAATCACAGAGCATGGACTCGGAAAAGGCTTGGTCAAAGAAATTGCACAAGAGTGACAACTCAAGACTGAGCCAAGAACAAAGGAAAACAAGAGGGTTAAACAGATAGACAAAACAAGACTCAGGTAAAACAATACATCAATAATGAACTAAACGTGACCAAAAACAAAAAGACTGAAGACCGCACATGGCAAGAAAAGGAATGACATTCCCTCAAAGTCATGACAGGACCCCTCAGAATGTCTCTGGTGTAGTTTAGGATCTAGAATGTAAACAGTGATACTGTTCACTGGAGGAGACAGCTTACAAAACACAAGGACTGAGGAATACATTAAGGCAATGATTCTCAACTCCAGTCCCGGGGGCCAGCTGTTCTGCATGTTTTTGTTTTAATTCCTCATTATCAAAGTCATCTGAGCTAATCAAGGGCTTGATCAGTGGAATCAGGTGTGTTAGTCCTGAGTTCAGACAAAGACGTGCAGGACAGTGGGACTCCAGGATTGGAGTTGAGAATGACTGCATTGAAGGATCAAGGGAGATGCAGAACATCATTCAACAGTGTGGTAACAGATACCATGTACTTACAATTTACAATTTGGCATTTAGCAGATGCTTTATCCAAAGCAACTTACAATAAGTGCACTTATCAGGTTAAATTACCCCATAAATGAAAGATCACGATAAGAATGCAAATGAATTAATTTCAGTATCACTGTCCTGTAAATTCTGCGACAATAAACAAGACCTGCAACATAGGGACAAGGTTAGTACATGTATTTTTTTTTAAATACCACAACACAGAAAGAGAGGTTAAGCAGTGGGGGACAGGTGAGTTCTGAAAAGGTGGGTTTTCAGTTTCCTGTGGAAGATGGCAAGGGATTCTGCAGTCCTGACTGACTGAGGAAGGTCATTCCACCACCGCGGAAAAAGGGCAGAGAAGAGATGTGGCCAAGAGGAACGGCTGCCAGGTTCCCAAAGTGAAGGGACCATCAACTGACCAGAGGTGGTCAAGCAGAGAGCTCTGGCTGGGGTGTTATCAGAGACTGAAGGAGTTATCAGAGACTGAAGGTAGGATGGGGCAGAGCCTCTTGTGGCCTGGTAAGCCAGCACCAGTATCTTGAGCTGGATGCGGGCTGCTACCGGAAGCCAGTGGAGTGTAGTAAGTAGTGAAGTGACATGAGAGTGTTTTGGGAGGTTGAATACCCGATGTGACAGTAGTTGAGTCAGGAGATGACAAGTGCTTGGACCAAGAGCTGGGTTACTTGTTGCGTGAGGACGGGGCGGATCCTCCTGATGTTGTAGAGGGGGAAACTACAGGACCGGGTAACCGGACATCACAGAACCTTCAATGGTGATCAGAGCGTCGATCGATGAGGAGCTCTTAGAAGGGAGAAAGAGAAGCTCAGTCTTCTCCAGGTTGAGCTTGAGATAGTTAGCTGACATCCAGGAGGTGATGTCAGCTAAACAGGCTGCAACACGTGGTTGGACCTGAGAGTTGGAAGGGGAGAAAGAGAAGAATAGCTGTGTGTCATCGGCGTAGCAGTGGTAAGAAAGACCTCATGGGCAGAGATAACATGTCCAGGTGATCTAGTGTAAAGGGAGAAAAAGTACATACTTGGGAGGCAAAGTACAGAACCTTGTGGGACCCCCATCTGGAAAGGGCGGGGGGAGGAGACCGATTCCCTCCAAGGACCTGGTAGGAACGTTTAGACTGGTAGGATTCGAGCCATGCGAGTGCGGATCCTGCAAAGCCCATCCCAACAGGGCTGAGAGGAGAATCTGGTGGTTCACAGTGTTGAATGCTGTGGAGAGGTCTAGCAGTATGAGGACAGAGCTGAGCGACTTCGCTTTGGCCAAGTGAAGCTCTTCTATGACTGCGAGGAGGGTTATCTCAGTGGAGCGGCTGGCTTTGAATCCCGACTGATTTGGGTCCAGGTGGTTGTTCCGGAGAAGATAAGGAGAGAGTTGGTTATAGACTGCACATTCCAGGGTTTTAGAGAGAAATGGTAGAAGAGATACTGGACGGTAGCTTCTGACACCAGCTGGGTTTAGAGTGGGCTTCTTAAGCAGTGGCTTGACCCGTGCCCCCTTTAGGGCAGAGGGAACTACACCAGTAGACAGGGAGCTGTTGATTAAGGAGGAAATGAAGGGCAGAATATCCTCAGAGATGGACTGAAAGAGAGAGGAGGAGATGGGATCAAGAGGACAGTTAGTATGATGGTGGGATTTTATCAGTAGAAGGACTTCAGAGTTGGTTAGAGGAGAGAAGGAGGAAAAGGTATTGGGAGGGACAGTGGGTGTGGGATCCAAGGTGGGAGGGGATGCGGGGAAGGAGTTGCAGATGTCTTTAACCTTCTTCTCGAAGAAAGAGACAAAGTCATCTGCAGAAAGGGGTGAGGGAGGAGGAGGAGGTGAGAGGAGGGAGAAGAAAGTGGAGAGGAGTTTGCAAAGGTTAGAGGAAGCAGAGTGGATCCTGGAGTGGAAGAAGGCAGACTTGGCAGGGGATAGGGTAGAGGAGAAGGAAAAAAGAAGAGTTTGGAAATGTGATAGGTCATCTGGAGATTTCGATTCCCTCCATCTCCTTTCATCCGCGCAAAGTTTGGCTCTATCAGCACGAATACTGTCGGGGACAGAGGGTGTCCAGGGAGGAAGACAGCACAGAGAGAACAGTAGAGGATTTCTCCTCCACAGAAGTGAGAAGGACTCAGCAGAAGGGAAAGAGGAGCAGACAGCGGAAGAGAAGACGTTAGAGGAGAGGGTTACATCGAACTGAGACTAACGCGGTGGGAACAGAGGATTTCGGTGGGAGTGAGATCGGGAGGCAGAAGGATAGGAAGAAGTGATCCGAGGCATGGAAAGGTGTGACAGTGAGATCAGGAGCAGGACAACCTCTCATGAAGACAAGATCCAGCTGGTTGCCAACCACAGGGTAGCTAGTGAGCAGGCAGCAGTAGTCTCGTCGCCCTCATTGTCCTTCCTCGGTGGACTCCCGCAGGTAGATTTCCTTTTTCTTAGTCCAACCAAGTCTTCATCCGACAATACAAGGGAAGCAAGACAAGGGAGACAAGACCATTCCAGCTGCCAACACAGCTGCCACTTAGTGAAAACACTACTTCTAAAGAGCTTAGTGACTTACAACACTCTCAGCTTGTGGGCTGGCTACAGCCCCACCCCCTCAGGAACCAAAACAAACCGGAAATTGGCTGTGGCACAAACTAATAAACTAACAAACAAACGCAAATCTGCAACTCATCAGCTGACAGTAATTCAAACTACCGAGTAACATAAACTAGCGATGCTAACAAACAGGACACACAGTTATAACTCGACAATGAATCCTAACTAATCAAGCGAACCCAATAGAATTTACCACTAAATATGTTACGGACAGCGAACGACAACAGAGTACACAGAAATCTCGGCTACTCAGGCAAATTATAAACAACAGAGTAAACAGAAATCGTGGCTACTCAAGCAAATTAAAAAGCAAAGCCTTACCTAGATCCTGTTCTGATGGAGAAGAAACCTCACGGTAAACTATGCAAACACTGACCTAATAACAATGGCCCTAGTAACCAAACTCAGGTTGTAGAACTCCTTGATAAGACGGACACCACGGTGTCAGAGAATGGAGGAAGCTGCTACACTAATGAGACATTCCAACAACTAGAGGAAGATCTTGAAAGGAGAAAGAGAGAATACTGAGAAAGAGAGGGGAGGAGATAGAGAGAATGAAGAGTGCTACTGAGGAGGAAAGGAAGAAACAGGATGAAGAGAGAAAAAGGAGGGAAATGGAATTTAGCATAAAAGAGCAAATGAAAAGAGAGATGTGGGAAAGAGAAGAAAGAGAGAGAGCAGATTACAAAAAGAAAAGAGAAGAGGATGACAAGAAGGTGAAAATGGATGATTGAAATAAACAGAGAAAGAGGAAATGGTACAAGGAATGGGAAGAGCAGCAGGAAAAGAAAACAGGAAGAGAAGGAAAGGCCAAAAAGAGATGAGCAAGAAAAGAAGAAATGGGAACAAAGACAGAAAGAGGAAGAACAAAGATATGAAAAGGAGACTGAAGAACTGAAGAGAAGATGCATATGGCAATGCTCATCCTCCCCCGTCCTGCTCTTCTGTCTTTCCCTCATCGTGTTTCAAGCTGTGAGAGGGAGAGTTTGTAGAAGCAACAGTGTAGGATTCCCCTTTAACATCCCCTGGGAAATGGGAAATCAATTTCTGACTAAAACTATATGAAATAATGTGTAAATCAGGCAATATGATTTGAAAAAGTGCCACATGAAAACAACAATTAAAGAAACACAAAGTAAAATATTATTTGATGTGTGAATGTGAAAAGGGAAGTAGTTTCTCACCTTGCCAATCAGAAAGCAGTCTCCTGAGAAAGACATGGACACCAAGGGTTTGTAAATGTTGACGGATTTGCCATCTGTGATCCTCTGAAACTGACCTCTCACTTGTCCCTTTACATGTAGAGCATGAACATCCTGTACCCTCATCAACCCTGGGCTGCTCCCTGTAGATCCTCCAGTAGAGGTAGTAGGGGTAGAAATAGAAGTAGAAGTAGAAGTACTTTATTTGTCACACACACACTAAGCAGTGAGCAGTGAAATGGAGCCTTTGCATCTAACACCTGTGAGCACACACATACACGATGAGCTAGGAGCAGTTGGCAGCCGCCACCGCTGCCGCTGCCCAGGGACCAACTCCAGGTCTTAGTACTAATCCTAGCATGCATGTCTTTGTGTAGGTAGACTGCCCCTCATCCTCTCATAACCAGATCTTAGGTCTGAGGTAATTGAGATTGGAGGAAATCAAGGTGGGAGGTACAGTTGCATGAGAGACAGCACAAGTCTGGATGGACTGGTATGTTGAATACTCGTTAAGCATTAGTCCACTTTTTACTTCACTCAGGCAACTGTTTTAATCATTGTTTTTGGGCAATATAACTTATGTGTTCTCTTGATCTTCATTGCTGTGCACAACATTCTACCAGTCAGGCTATAGTCTCTTAACCGGTGTGAATGCCACCGAGGGGTTTGACATTGGTAAGCAAAGCAAACATTAGGATAAGTCAAAATATATTTAATGCTATCCTATCCAACAAGGCTTAACTGTTTGTAGTGGGTCTAGTTTAGGTTTTAGCAGAAAATAATGTGTGTCAGTTGTCATCTTGAACCATGCGTGTCAAGAGCTTTAAAGCAGGGGATTAATGTACGGGCCATGGAATCACTTCACTTCAAGTCACGTCAGGCTTAAAGAAATACCGTCAGATAAGAACGCTGCATTATATACTATTCAGGGATTTTAAGGGTGTATGACAACGCTCATCTAAAATTACACAGATTGTTTTAATATTTGTATGCATTATCAGTATGTTTAATATGTTTTCATGTTTCCTGTGTTTATTCATATTCATAACGTTAGAATAACAAGGTAGATCTACAGTCCAATCACCTAGCACAATTTTTTTTTTTAATCACGTCACTTACCTTTTAATGACATCAACTCTTTGGGTCTCACGCTCAATGTAAGTTTAAGGCCTCGGTGAGTTCTTTTTTCGCTAATAAAGCTAGCTTTGCATTCATCATTGATGTATATATTTCACTGAATGATATCCCTACATTTATTGCGCACAAAACTGAGATTAAGCCAAAATATGTCGACATTTTCCCGGCTCCAGAACACGAAAAAATACTAGCCCACGCAGTTTCAGTTTGAGTAACATTACATTAGTTCATTTAAAAAACTACTTTACTTCAGAATGAGAGCCGTAGCCTACATCTTTGCGTCCACTCTGCCGTCTGACCGTCTTATGGAAATAGAGAGTTGCTGTATATTCCACTGAAACCTGAGTGACCGAGCTGCGTCTTCACATGGGCTCAGCCCTCTCAGCCACTAAATGATGACAAAATTAGGGCACGTTCCTTCTGATACACTTATGATAGTGCACAATTAATTAATTGAACCAATATTCGAAATATGGTCTCAGGCAGGCTGGTGCAGAATCATTTAACACAACACGCGTATATTTTTTTCTGTTCCGCTTTGATTTTATCTTAATTATGTATCGCATTAACAGAATTAATTGCTGCACTGACTCTAACTGGCTACTGGAGTGTGCATATTACACTCGGGATGGTTGAATACTCAGATTTTCCACCCACTTTTAATGTGATAACGCTCGTTTGAGGTAAGCACACAGTCAAACAAGACCAAGAGCGAGATTAAAAATTTGACATTTTTTGGATTACATTTCAAAGAAATGCATAGATACATGACAACGACAGAGAACCAGCTGTTAGAATTTGACTGAGAACTGTTCAGTAAACGAGATATTAAGTAGGGTACGCGTCGTAGACAAAGTGACGCTAAATAGTGTGATAAATTTAAATACAAAAACGTAGAACTTTGACATTTAATGACAAACTCCAAGTAAATGCAGCCGTAATATATTCCCGTTGTTCTTATTTTTATTTATTTTGTTAAGTTTAATTTTCTTTTTCTGTATGTATAATCTGATTTGTCAGTTCAAAATCTTTGTTTCGTATGAAATGTTCATTAAAAATAGAAAATCAACATAGAGACCAACCACAGAAATGAAACAGCCCTGTACATACAAACCCTAAATATACCACTGCAAGGGACACCACCACATTTGAAATGAAATGTGAAAAGCGATGCAACTTTACCGCTTACACATCAGTAAGCATTAATCTAAACGAAAACGTCTGCAATATCTTTCTTTCTTTCTTTCCTCTGAAATGATCGGCATGTGTCAGTAATGCATTGTGCGTACTGTCTCAGTAATGTTGCCCGCACAGCGCGAGGGACATCTGCGCCACGTGTTCCGGTTACATTTTTGTCGGCCTCTGTGTTGTAGATTCGCTTCGCTTACAGAAAAAGTAGCCGACTGACATTTTTGGCAATAATTTGAAGCTCAGTGGTATTTACTCACTGACAGGGGGCAGCACTGCCACAAAGTAATGAATGAAGCGAAAACGTCTTTATCAGGTCAAAAAGCTTGCGGTTGTGTGACTGAGCAAGACTCAACATTTTATCTCAGTTAAAATGAATGGAGTTCACCCGAAGAAAGGTAACAAAATCATTACTTTAACATTAGTAGGAGGCAACTTCAGGACAATACTCTAGGTCAGATCAGGTCAACAGTGATAAAAAATTCAATTATTCGTACTCTAATGACGGTAAAACAGAATTTAATATTAAAACGTTGTTTTCCAAACATTGCTTATAAATGATATAAGCAAACCCTGGATTCTGCAAGCTTAATTTGTGAGTGGTTTGGCTCTTGCCACAGGGTTCACCTGGGCTGAGCTGCAGGGCATTGCTTTCCTCATGAAGAACCTCAGGCTTTCATCCCTCAAACCGTAGATAAGGGGACTGAGAAAACGAGGAAGCATGCCAAAGCAAAAATAGTTGAAGAAAGAAATGTGTTCCTGCAGCCAACTGATGTGAAGAACGATAAGGTTTTCTGTGATTGGGAAGGTGAAGGCCATCATGCTGAGCAACAGCTGAAAGCCATGAAGGAGCACCGTGTTCAGAGCCTTTACCACAGACGTCCTGTCCTGTCGCATCTTCCGCGTCTCCAGCAGGATGCGAATGTACGTGAAGAGGATGATGATGGCCACGGTAGCAAAGAAGAGCCCGTTCAGGGACACTTTGAATAGTGTCTGAATAGGTGTTGCATTTAAGACAAACGTTTTACACGGCACGGGCGTAGTCCGGACGTCCACCCCAGGTTTCGGCCTCAGCAGTATGAAGTCAACCATAGGTAAGATACAGCTGATTATCCACAGGGTGACGATGATGATCCAGATCCGATCGACCCTCCAGGCCGCGGGACGATGCAGCGGGTAGAAGATGGCAACGTAACGTTCCAGAGACATGGTGGCCAGAATGAGTGGGGTGTTCAGGAAGGTGGCAGTGGACACAAAGAGCAGAGGAGCACAATAGACAATAGGAAATTGCAAGTTGGCCATGACAAACAGGAAGAGCAACACGGACGAGAGAACTTGCAGGGTGTCGTTGATCAACATGTAGGCAAAGAGGATGTAGCGCGTGCTGTCAAAAAACTGCCTATGGGAGCCAAATGTGTGGAGCATCAAGAGAATAAAGTACATGAAAATGCAGAAGAATGGAGTGACCACACATACCTTCAGGATGATGGTGAGGTTCCCGTTGGTAGTAGTTATATTGGCTGTGTACTCGGTCAAGTTTTGCATAATGTCATGTGTTTCGGAAAGCCACAAATAATCTCTGCTAGTCCAAATAAAAAAAAAAGTCAAATCATTGGATGATGATGCACACAGTTCGTTTTTTATATTGAACTCTCTGAAAAAGGATTGTGGATTCACATTATTGTGACATTTAAAATTTGTATGGAAATTACATAAGTATTTAGATCAAGCACTCAGTTCATATACAGTCCAGTGATTAAGTCTGTTAAAATGTCATTGAAGTAAATGGCTAACTGAAACAGTGAACCACTGATCATTCTGTAGCTTACCACCAAGCATCAGCTAGAGAAGGAATTGAGGGATTGTCTGGGATGAGTGGACTACTTTTATATGTTTTTTTCTCCAATGCTGAGGCAAAGATTAACGTTATTAATCCAAACATATTTCCTGCAGCACAGATTTCTCCAGGGATGGATTAATTTCATGCCATTGTCAAGATGCATCATTTTAATAGTTAATAAAGTGGTGGGTAATTGCTCTTGTTCCAAAACACACACACTTTGTGTTTGGAAAGCTTTCTAACAAAGTCCAGAGAGATGGGACTTCATTACATGTTTTATTTGCTTGTACAGATGTCTTTTGTTTGTGCCAAGAATGTGTCCCACAATGGTATTGAACCTCCTCAAATTTAAACCAACTGGAATTTCCAATCTGATTTTCAGCATAACGTCACGTAAATACATCACATTCTGTTCATTTCTGGCAGCTCTAATCATATCTGGAAACAGTGTGGCTTCATATTGTGCACACACACGTATTTATCGATTTTTATGTGTCTATACACACGATAAAATGTAATTAGTTAGTTATAATTAGATTTGTCAAATACTGAATATGAAATATTTTCAAATATACATTTGGACTTAGTTATTAATACAAAACAGTCACAAAAGATCAAACGAGTCTGGCCCAGTCATAACCCCTGCAGACTATCCAGTCATCTTGAATGACCTGACACTGATAGAGCCCACATTTTGCCAGCTTTGACCCCTGTATTTACTGAAAAGGTTAGAATGGAACTACACTGTGTCAGGGCTTTAGTCTTATCACAGACTGTAAGATTAATCCAAAAAAAAAAAAAATTCAAGCATTCATTGTTAATGTATTAATTTTAAAATATGTAATTTACTTTAGACATTTAAATAAAAGTTGTGCAACAGCCAGCGACTGATTAATTCAGCTTTATGGAAGATACTGTATGGAGGAATAAAGATATTAAAAGGGCAAGAAGTGCAACAAGGTGTTATGTTGAGGATTATATTTGTCCATTTAGCTGATGGCACAAAATGGGAATGTTTACACATTATTGTTATAAAAAAGTGCAGTTTAACTCAAAAGGAAGTCACCTAATAGAGGTGTGTTGACCACACTCTCCCAGGAGTACAGTTAAAGAGTTTGTGTTTTTCCCCTGTTCACTCATTAACAGATCGATTAATTATTAACCTAATCCCCCCAGAGTTCTACCTAAGTGTTGTTTGCGTGTATAGGTGGCAAACAAGGTTACTTTGGCATTGTGGCATATGAGAATACATTTGCCACTGAGCCAACACTCAGTCATGCGTCACTGATGAGGACAGCAGACTCTTGTGTTGAGTCCGTCTGTGTCAACAAAAAATTTCTAGATTGCCCCTGCACAGTGAACTCAGAACACTGGTGTTTTATGATGATGATAATGATGATGATTATAATAGTGATGATGATGATGATGATGATGATGATGATGCAAAAAGCAAAGAAATACAAGGAACACATGCACACAAGCTAAAGTTGAGCTGAACTATAAATTCCTGGCTTAAATAGACAAACACAACATTCTGTATTTTATTAGTTAATATCTTACATTAAAGTTAACGTTAATTTGGTTTGTTCAATCATAATCAGTTTTTTTTTTTTAAAGATTTTTTTCATTCAAACTGACAAAATTTCACAGCATAAAAACTCTAACAGGAGCAAAAATATTGTTGAAAGTGTTTCAAACACATTATAAAGGAACTGATATCTGTGTACTAAACTAAAGACTTTCTCTGAAATCCACATTTAACATGCTTAAAGTGCTAAACGACAGCCAATAACTCCACAGATTGTTGGGACCAAAACACTAAGAAAAAAAAAATTGAACCCATTGATGTCAGTCAAAATTCATACTGTGGACTGTCAGTTGGGACAAGGCGAGTTCCAAGTAGGTTCAGGCGTGTGTGTGTGTGTGTGTGTGTCAGACTGTGTGTATCTTAAGATAAGGTGAGGAAGAGTTTATGTTAGTAACTTTGTCCCTGATGTTACTGTGTGAAAGATAAGCGCACAACACACTGCTGCAGCATTGTGTGAATGCTACAGTATAATCCTCTGTCTCCTTCCCCCTCGCCCGCCTGTCATTTTGATCCTAGTGTCATGCTTTAAATTGAGGCCACATTTCCAAGACATCATACAATTCTCTCTGCATTATTCTGTGTTTTAACTCTACATTTTATTTCTTCAGTTTTATGGTGACTAAACATTGACTAATCAGGGCTCGCCCTGGAAGAGAGACTGGATAAGGCTTGCGTGTGTATGAAAACATGAAGTGCTTTTTTAAAAATTTTCTGGCGTGTCTAAGTACTTTGTCAAATATGGTGGAAAAATCAAACTTTTGAATTTTAATTTTAACCATATTGAAGTCTGGAGTAAGTTGATTCTTATGAGATCACTGTTACTTGCTGTCATGGAAACATAATGGATCAATTAACCCCTCCACCCAGCGGGTGTCAGTTACATTTTATTTCATTAAAGACTTTCCCTCGCAATGTCTGAACGCCAAGTTTTTGTCATGTTGAACAGTTTCACTGATGCAAAGGTCAGAAAAAAAGTCAAAGAAAGCAGGGAATGGAGTTTCATGTCGGTCTGCGTTACTGATCTTACAGTGCTGAATCTCTGACTGCACCATTTGGAAAAAGAGCTTGGTGCTATTTGGGAAGAGCAGTGTAATTTTTTCATTATTTGAACTTTGATCATCTCTGTCTGTATCATCTAAAAAATAAACAAGATGGGCCTCATATCCTCCGGTCAAGGAGGTCCTAAAAATTGACAGCCACCCACTCAGTACATGATATGGGGACATCTGCTGGTTCAGCAGTGTAAGTGTTATTCTGGACAGAGCAAGTAAAGGCTCATAAGAGATTTAAAGGTGTAGCAACACCTTTAAATCAGCGCATTTGCCAAAATCTCCAGAAATATCTACAGTAATGATACTTGAATTTAAATCCATACAACTTTTTTGCATTGGACACTGAGTATAAATAATTAAATACAGGACTCTTTACTTCATTATATAAGTACATTTTCACAGTTCTCATTCTGTACCTCAGTAATTCATTTAGCTCTTACTTTTGTTTCGTGTCTTTTATCGTACTTTTGACTCCTCAGCGTTTCTTAGACTCTGCAAAAAGATTATCACAATGTAACACAATATACTGTGGAGTCAAATGTAAAACTTTCTCCAAAAAAAAAAAAAAGAAAAGAAAAGAAAAACCTTGAGAAAAGTAGAGGCAATCAGAAATAAGTTACACAAGTAAAGTAGTGGAATACAGCTTCTGTAAAAGAGTTATCTTAAAAACTGTTGTATTTATGTATCTATATACAATATCCATGCCCAGCCTTTTTATATATGTATCTATCGCTCGTTCATAGCTCTTGTCCATTATTCAGATCCTCTAATTATTCTTATCATTTTCACATGGTTGTTTCAAGATATCGACTGAAAGAATAATGACAGTAATTTTGTAGTAAGTGTATCCTTACTGATACTCATGCTGTTCTTTATCTCAGAAACCAGACAAATATGTGTATTGCAATGACGTTAAAACAATGTTTTCAGACAAATGTAATGTTTTAATACATTCCTCTACTGAACTCATGCCAGTTATTTCAAGGATGCCTAAAACTTTGGAGCAATGTATGACAAACTGACTTTGTAAGGTTGAGTGTGAAGCAAAGTCCCATAGGGTGGATTGCTTTGCTATGACTGCATGATGTTTTGTGTAATATTAGAGGACAAACCTGCAAAACTTTCTTTTGCATTTAGACATTTTAATTTTCATGAGACAAAACATACATACAGAGGCAACTTGTTGTTGTTTTTGGCACATCAGGGGAACAGATTACACATGAATACCATGAGACAGACAGATTTAACATACAGACCATTTCACCAGGTACAGCACATTTTTTTATTAAAATGTTAAAATATTAAAAGCTCCGTACGTTGCTCAAGGTGGTGTGGTGTATATTAGTTTTAAGCATGTAAAAACATATACACATACAAGGGCTTGTATGATTTTCAGTCCTGTATATATCCATATATCCCATATAGTCCCATATATCATTACTATCCTTGTAAAAAATATCAGTCCTGGAGCCATGCAGATATTAGTTAGATTATTATAATGGATCAAGCACTAGGGTTATGTCACCAAAGTCAAAAGTTAAGATATCTCTCTATAAATCAGTAGGATCATTGAAAGCATTGAAGGAGTTTATCAGTATTTCAAAAAAAAAAAAAAAAAAATTCAAATACACAAAACATGTCTTCTTTTACCAAGTACTGGTCATTTAAATGCAGACTTTAGATATCAACAAATTTCGGGGATATTTTCTTGTTCAATCCACACAATGCATGATATTTCAAAGCCATGTAAAACTTGTCGTCCCTTAACCCATAAACAAGTGGACAAAGGCATCGCGGGGCAAGAATAAAGACAATGTAATCAAAGTATCTCAAATCTATGAACATTCTGAAGTCAATATCCATCACAGTTCCCTCTATGAACGGACACCAGAGCTGAATCAAACAGAGCAGCAGCTGTGCGGCGTGAAGAATGACCGTTTTGCGGCCTTTAGAGGTTGATTTCTTATCTGATGATGCCTCTTTCGCCGCAGCCATTATTTTGACATATGTGAAGAGTATAGTACAGGACATGATCAGAAAGTACAGCTGAGAAATGACTGATCGTAAAAGACTCTGCCACTTGTGAACAATGAGCATCTCCACTTGGCAAATTTTGTTCTGCGTGTAGAAGCTAAGAGAGACAGAGGCAAAGAAGATAGATATGATGACGATGGACTGGATGCAGCTTAAACTGTGGACGACGAGAAGACAGTGAAAGGACCTGCGTATGGTGTATATGTCGGCGTGACGCAGCGGCATGCAGATGGCCACATATCGCTCCAGACACATGGCTGTCAGCGTGAGCGGGGTGGCAAAGGTCAAAACGCCCATAAGCACACAAATGATAACACATATCCAAGCAGGCATGGGCAGCACAAAATAGCTCAAGAGCAACAGGATATTTGTCACGAACAGAAAGAGCCAGTCGCAAAGCAGAGTGTGGACAAAAAAGATGTAGCGCGTGTTTGTGCGAAAGTAGTCCTTTTGGAAGAAAGTGAAGATTAGTAAGGTGTCAGTATAAAGAAAGACAGCAATTAACACTTCTACAATGATGACTCTCTCGTTGATCGCTCGAAGTGAAGGACTGCTGTTCAGACCTGCATTCATTGACGTGTTGTTCACAGTCATGGTGCACACAGTACGATGCAGTAGCAGTTAGTACCTATGGAGTTACCAAAACAAAATTATTGAGGAAAAAAGAAAACAATTTAATGGTGTTTCCATGCTCAATAAACTCTGTGTCTGAAAGTCAAGAGTCTCAATACTCTCCTCCTGCCAAGCATTGCATTATATTTTTAAGGTCCACCGAGTAGGATTTCAAACACATGTCTGACAGAAGAATGTAGCGCATGACATTTTTATAGTCTTTTGAACTTTGGGACAAATTCTCTAGGGAATGTCATATTTACCTTTAGGCTATGTTTTTACACTAGCACATTCAGATCAGTAATAAGTTCAAGATGGATTTGTGTACTGTGTTTGTGCATGTTTTTAACATATGTAAAACAGCATCTTAGTACTGGATAAACACATTTAGTTAGTGGTTTTGTCATTACCTATAATCTTGTTACTACTTTCCCATGCAAAACCTTGTTTTAAATGCAGAAATCTGGACTTCTTAAACACATGTTATATGCGGGTGCTAAAGAAATTACAAAGTGGAAATACATGCTCTTGTCTTAATTATTGTTGTCAAACCTGATTCTGTTTTGAGTTTCTTTGTAAAAGGTTTCAGCTCACAGTAAATGAGACATCTAATTTTGAGAGTTGTCTGTCTCAAAGCCAGCCTGCTGTACTGCACAGACGTTCATCATTTTAATGGTCTCAGAGGCCTTGCCACAATAATAGTGTAGTTTTTGTCTGTACATGTTTTTAGGAATATGTTAAGGTTGCAGGCTAAGCCTCCAGGAAGTGATGTAACGTCAGCCACGAGTAATACGCACTTACTCTGACTCTTAATCAGAAAAGCACCAGAATACAGTGTTATCTCTTTATGTGGCTGAAGATAGAGAGTGTTCTAACTCTGCTCATGGCTGACGTAACTTGCCTCTCTCAACTCAAAACATGGGAGCAGTGCAGGAAGCAATCTTTAAGTCTTCACGACAATCATACACGCAGTGGTATCTGCAGATTCCAGGCAAAGACACATGCAGTCTGTCACTACACAAAAACTGCAAAGAAACCTATTGAAGGAGAATATTTAAAAAGTGTTGTTCTCTGAAAAAAAAATAGTGCCACGAAGTAGACTCTCCCTTTGAATTAGTTTAGCCCTGGTTTCTATATACACATTGCATAACAGGTTGTCCAGTAGCACTGTGGACAACACTATTGCTCAGCAACATTGGATACTGCAAGCACTACAAAGGTCTTAAAAATTCGATTTAAATGTCCAAACAGTTAACATTATATCAGTTGAGTTTATTGCTTTCAAGAGGTATGCGGCTGTTCAAGTGTCAGTGCCTAAGACTTTGCGGTATGAGGCCAGAAACTGCAGCTAATGGTCAGTGTTAACATACAGGACAATGGAATACCTTAAGTTAATTAAGTACATTAAGTAAGACAGCTAATGATGACCTCTACAGTTGTTTGTGTAAGAGAGTCTCTACTGAATGTCCTGTTAACAGTTCCCTCAGAGTCGCCTTAGCTCCTGTGTGACTAATTAGTTCTAATGAGAAAAATTCAAACCTCTTACATTATTAATGCCTGGCCCTTAGTCTAGGACTTAATTAGATGTGTTATTTGTTTGTGAAATTTACTGAAGTGTAAAAAAACATCAGTGAGGATTAATGGCTGCATAAAGTATTACACTGTCATCCTAGTGTCTTTCCTGATTAGGTTGATGAAGAACATAAATCAAATGTATGTTGTATATTGTCCTAATTACTTGACCTTTGAGCTTTAAACAGGCCTCACCACCAAAACCCAAATGTATTTTTAACACTACAGCTACAAATGTAGTGATGTACATTTTTGATGGTGGCCTGACCCAGAAAAAGTGACCTGGCTTTGGATGGAATTTGGGCTAATTATAGATTGGTTGGTCCTGTACTTTTGGCCTTTGATTATTGGATTATTCACCTCCATCCACTGTTGTTCTTGAGGATATGATGACCTCTAAAATTGACATGCAAATATTACCATACACTTCGTTATAACAGAAAACTCCACTAAATGACTGACTGAATTCCAAAAGACTTTTGTTTAAGACACTGAACAAACTACCTTCTTTAACCATAAATGACCAGAGGGATGAAATTTAGACTTGCCTTTAGTCATCCAAAGTGGTGAAATGGCCTTCAAAGAGTTGTGGAGATACATTTTTAAAGATTTTTAATCCTGTGAATTGACCACAAGATTAACCACAATAGTGCCTTTGTGTCCAGGCCCTTGATGTACATTTAAAAAAAAAACCAACTGCAAATCATGACATAATTAAAGTTTATGCAAAGTCCCCTGTCTCCACCCCAACTCCCAGTCTGGACTTTTTCATCACCTTATTATTCAAAGCAGCCTCCTAAAACATACTATAAATGTTTCTGACCAAGAATTTCTCGAGACTTTTTTCTCATCACGAGCATGTACAGCATATACTAAAGGTAACCTTTCATGGATAGTTCCGCATTAACATATTAACGATTGAAGCATACTAATAGACTGCTCGCAGGTTGGTTAGGTGTTAGGTATATCTGAACCATTATGGCAAATAATTTATATTTGATTATATACCTATCATATAACATGCATTTCATATTTATGTGGTTTCTATTTCATAATTTTCTCTTGTGCATATTCCTGTTCTGAATTTCGGGTAGGTTCAGGCATCATGGAGGGTAATAGCAGCCATACTGAGAACAGCAGTGACTATCAGATGCAGTTGGTTAGTGCTGACCCAGTGAGAAGGACCCTCTCCATGGCTCTGATTCAGATTTTTGTGTGGCCTTTCATTTATGTTAATGTCCTCATGATCTTTACCTTCTCCAGGAAAGAAGCGTTCCGAACAGAGACACGGTACATACTGTTTGGTCAGACGCTCGTGATGGATTTGATTTTCCTTCTGCTGACAGACTTTGTTGTGATTCTCTCATACAATCTTACACTGATGCCAATGGGGTTTTGTATCCCTCTGTGCATGATGATGGAGATGGTCACAAACTGCACACCACTAACTATCACTGCTATGTGTGTGGAGCGTTATGTGGCCATCTGCATGCCACTCAGACATGATGCTATTTCTACCACCGGCAGGACGATGATTTTGATCCTTGTGATTTTGATCATAAGCTCCTTAAAGCCATTTGTGGACCTTTTCATCCTCGTTGCCACGGTGTCGCAGGGTTACCTGGTTCAGCTCACCCACTGTCACTATGAAATAATGACTCCAGTAAGATGGCATCGCTTCATGAGGGGTGCTTTTTACATCTGTTCATTTTTGTGCATTTTTTTGGTAGAAATTTTTTGTTATGTGATGATTGTTCTGGCTGCACAGGCTGCTTCTAGTGACAACAAAAAGTCAGCATCAAAAGGACAACGAACACTTTTACTGCATCTCCTTCAGCTTTTCTTGTGCACCATAGAGATTATATGCCCCTATATCGAGGCCTTTGTTATAGAGATTGATTTTCAGTTATACTTGACAGTTCGCTTTTGCAATGTACTTGTGTTCAACATCATCTCTAGGGCAGTGAGTCCACTCATTTATGGCCTGAGAGATGAGAAATTTTATGCAGCAATGGTTTACCACACCAGATGTAAAATGACTCAGATATCCTCAGAAACGTAAAAGTAAGCAGCCAAAAACAGACATGCAATCAGAGGAAGTTGGCCCAGATTTGGATTAAGAAGCAGAAGAGTAAAGAGTAAATCTTTATTGCAACTCAGAACAAATGTTCTGCAGGATGTTCAAAAAGTATTCAAATCAACAAGTCAATAAAACAAGTGATAAGAGAGAGATAAAGTGTGATGAACAATGGACTCACACTTACACTGATTACAGTGAAAAACAAAATCATTGCACGTATTGGTGGGGAGAGAGTGTGGGTCTATGCAGAAAGTTAAATACCCCTGAAGCCTGGTACATTCTGTACGCATAAGTCAGGACAGTAAATGTTGCCTCTTCTCTGTTTACTAATGTTTCTAAACTACTGCTAGGGTCAAAGGAACTTTTTGTATTAATCTACTCTAGTAACATGCAGTTTTAATTTGCTAACAGCATTTACATATGTGTGTTTATATATATATATATATTGAGAATCAAAATAATGTGCATAGATGGAATGTCTGAATTGACAAGAGTGAACTGAAAGCAGCAACAAGTCAGTGTGTCTTGAACAAACTGGTCTGCTACTATAAACAAACCTAATGTATGAGCAGCCATGGTCAGGCATGCGTGTGTGACACTGTTCAAGCTGGAGCTAAACCATGTTGCTCAGAGATTTTCTGTGTACTTAAGCTTTGGCCTTGTTGTTTATCTGCACACTGCTTGCTTTCACACATAACTACCAGTGTGACATTTAGCCTACGGCCGGACTTGGCCAGGCTTCGTGTTACAGTCTGAGTTGCTTTATTTGAAAGTTCTGTTATGAAATAGCATACAGATATGGCAGGAAATATTAAAATGATTTATTAAAATATGTTTGTTAGAAATGTACATAACTGAGATTTATTCTGTTATTTCTATTGCTTTCTAAGGAAAGTTTGTGTGCATTATTACTTGTAATCCTATGATTTAATTTTCAATTAATAACCATACTATAAATTATTTTAAAAAACCATAGAGAAAATGTTTCAAGTGTCCTGATGAAAGGCATTTTTTTTCCAAAATGATTCCTGATTTCAGGTGAAATAAATTGCTAATACCACTTCTGTTGTAAGATTGCTTGATTAATCTTTGGAGAGCATACCACAAGACTAACAAAATGAAACTTCTTTCTGAACATGTTTAGAAGGGCCAATAAAGAAGCAAACTACAGAAGTTGTGTCCCAAAGACCCTTAGTTACAGAGCAGTTAGATACAAGCAAAGGCCAAGACGTCAGATAAATCTACATGAATTACAGAGTATTATCTGGCTATTTAAACACACATTTGAAGGAAAAAAATTATTATTAATATTTTTTACAGAATTTATTACATTTATGTGCATTTTACAGCAGAAGTTTTAATATGAAACTATACCATTAAAAAAAACTTACTTGTTGTATGCAGACATCAAAGTTATCTACTGAAATCGTTTAGTGTTTCGTCTGTCGAAACAACAGAACAGTTTGCTCTGTCTTTTACTTTAGCTTCTTAATTCTTAATTTTTTTTTTTTCGCTTTGTGTCCTTATAGATACCTTTTTAAAGTTAGTCTTAGTGTATATTGCAAGGCCTGGTTAGACTGATGTGAGGTTGCCAACCCGCAACGGCCGACATGTGTTTGCGTTCCAAATAGGACGTGTTTACCATTTGTTACCAACTTTTCTCTGCTGACGTAGGGTATAGTTGCACGTCAGAGTACACCTCGCCTTGAACTTAAATGAACGATTCGCCGATTAGGGTTTTGAGTACATGGACCAGTTGTTTGTGCAGGACAGAGGTCGATGTTGGGCAGCTGTATAAAAAGCCCACCTATGTGTAAAAATTCATACAGTTCCAACTTGGATCAGTCAGGACAACCTGTGATTATATGAACTCGAGATAGCTTAATATTTCAGGCAAGAAGAAATTTTAACACTGATCAAAATTTTTATTTCAACATTGATCAGAGCCTTTTTAAATACTGAGAAAAATCAACGACGCGCAGATTCATTCGAACAGACCACACAGCACTCGTCTGACCATGCAAGCCTTTAGACATTGCAGTTTGTGCGTAAGTGGGGGCTTCCTACAGAGTCGGACCGACTTCCTCCTTCTCCGCTCAAACATGGCTGCACTACGGCGTGGAGTTGCGTACTTAAGTTTACTGAGGTACGTTAGTCATACATTATTTTGAAAGTTTCAGATGTTAAACAATATTGTCTGTACGTATTCCACATGAGCCTGCTCTAAGCATGCAATGTCATCGTTTCGTTGCTCTTTTAACCCACAGAAACACGGCCAGTGTGCTCTGCAATAGAAAATCGACTAAGCAGCTGCTTCGCGTTCCCGAAACCGCCAGGACGAGAATAGTGTCGCTGAGCGTTGGCAGTGCTCTATGTTCTGTGCCTCTCACGCAGGTAAGCCTCATGATTCCATGTTACAGATATAGGCCGTCTGTTTCTTCCCGGTGACGTGACCCTCGTTACAACAAGAACAACGACATTAATAGTTCTCTCATGAGAATTAGGCCTGCTTAATGACTCTACTTCCTCTCTCCTAGCCAGTGGAAAACCTCTCCCATGAATCCTTGATTCGGAGAGCGTCCTGCTTGGTTACAGACAGCGCCAACACTTTCCTCTCCCAGACCACGCTGGCTCTTGTGGATGCCCTCACACAGTATGCCAAAGTACGTAGTCATTAATCTATCCCGTATTTTGAAATAATCAGTGTCATCACTGTCATGACTTGCAGCTCTAATCAGTGACCAGTTTTAGATGTGTTTTTGGACATCAGTAGTTATCACAGAACCTGCTCATTCATCACTGTGAGCAGTTAGCCAGTTTCAACATTAGACTGGCCTAAGTTGATATGTTCAGTATGATTAACCCACTGGCCACAGATTGATTGTGAGCAGCTGCTTGTTTCTGATGATTTGCCCTGCGTTTCTTTTTTTATTGTCGTTCAGCTGATGTTTATTGTAACAAACCATATTCTGTCTCTATAGGCTCTGCACACACTTATTGCTCTCCAGAAGCGTTATTTGGGCTCAATTGGAAAACTGACTCCAGCTGAAGAAGACAGTATTTGGCAAGTGATCATTGGCCAGCGTGCAGAGGTAAATGCAAGTGGCAGTTTTATTGTGGGCATCAATTGTTATGCTTAAATCAATTACATTACATTTCTCAAAAATGAAAAGTATATTAGCATATGTGTCATAAACCTGTCATGAAAACCCAAAGCATTATTAATTGAGCCATGGTTTTTATTGTTATTATTTTTTAATCTGTTGTCAGGTGGGTGATAGGCTGGATGAATGCAATCGTTTTGAGTTAAACTGGATGAATGCCATCACTGTCTGTGAGCGTTCAGCTGAAGCAGCTTACAGTGCAGGTATGTATTCATTGTGTTTGATCCCAAAGGACTATAAAGATCTAAATTCATTTGATACTGTACTAATTACAGTCCAAAATATGTGAATTGCTGCAACATTTGCAAGAAAATGGCTGATATTGGATTTAGTGAGTAATAAATAAAAAAAAAAAAAAGATCAGTTTGAACTGACAACCTGGTCATCATTTGCAGGAGCAGAACATGCATTCACATCGATAAAGACAAACCTCCAAGTGGCCCAGGCTCACGTGGAGGAGGCAAAGCAACTTGTAAAAGACGCGGAGAGGAAACTCGCCGAGACCAAAGCCGAGGAGATCCAGAGGATGGCAGAATACGCCTCCACCGTCGACATAACCGCAGACGATATTCCCGAGGCCTACTTAAGAGAAGACTAAGCCTCCCCCCCCCCCCCCCCCACGTTATAGGAAAAGCTTCAGAGAATCAGACCGAGTCCTCAAAGAAGTAAATGAGATTGAATGTGCCAGGGACGTTCCTGATCTGTAGGATATGGCGGGTCTTTTTTGAAATGTAATGTAGTGTTCCACTCTGCGGTCATGCATGAAAACATCCGGTTAATGTTTTGATCTGTTTTGATCCTGGGTTGTAAAGGAAAGATTTTCTTTTGTAGTTTTGAAAGTTTGTGTACATATTCCTGACCAAGGAATTATATTTAACATTCATTTTGATTTGGTAAATCTTTGAAATCCCCTTAGGATCTTACAGCCTTAAAGTTAAAAAAAAAAAAAAATCCATATTTATGTGATAACTATGACAGAAAATCAGCCTATATGATGGTAGTGTCTTTAAATCTTATTTCTGCTGGTAAGTAAATAAGTATTGTATTTACAGATAATGCTTGCATCACAGATGTACAAAAAACTGGATGACCTGCCAGAAAGTGACAGCATGTTTTCTTTGTCAATTTCTCTTGTTCAAGTTACTGTGTGACTGTGTTAAATATCATAAATGCATGAATAATTTTTTATCATATTAAATAAAGAATATTTTTCTACATGTCTTGCCTCATATCGTATTTACTTTTACAACTGCAGGTTCAAGGTATCTCATTAGACATGATAAATACAATTAAAAGAGCATCTGAAAGACATTACTGTACCCTATAGAGATCATTTTTTTATGGAGAAGCCATTACCACTTCACAGAATAGCAAGCCACTTTGAACCTATTCAGTATATTGCATTTATTAATACATAACACATTAATAATCTAATGTTTTACAAAATAATTTTTGTTTTGCATTTTGGACATTGCGCTAGTTTTAACATTGTAATGTCCGTTAAATGACTAAAAATCTCATTAGGATCATTTTATTTTTTGATTAAGGAAAGGCTTTCATTCTGCTCCACACCCAAGTGAAGCAAAGCACATTAATTTGGCTTGCTTAAATTTTCTTATTATAATTAATCAGTACACTATTACAGGGTGGTTTAGAATGATGGAGAAGTAATGTCTCTTGTACCACCTTGGTGTGCAAATGTTTGCTTTAGCTTTGCTCAGTGATGTGGTTGGCAGTAAATTGCATTGTGGGTGTGCACTGATGTCATGTTTTGGAACAGTAGCTGTGCAGGAAAAAGCTTACCATACAATTTCTTGGGAAACTGTTGTATAAACTCAGTCCACAAACCAGAGATATAATGTAGTTAGTGACAGATTTTCAATGAGGCAAGGTTTAAATTGTTTGTGTTTTTGTGGTTTCTGTAATAACTTCTAATCAGTACTATTTATGCCAAGGGAAACAACTTTTTATATCTTTTATATGCATGAGTAAACATTTCCAGTCTTGTTCATGTTGTACAATCACAGACTTTTTCATATTTCCATGCCATAATTGACTGGAATGCTTTTAGTCTCATCTGACTCAAAGAGCACTATAAAACAACTTGATTATATTCACTCAACTTTTCATCACCCCTTCTTGATATCATTCTTATATGCTCATACATTTGAATAGGCATAATCTCTGATACAAAATATAACCCTGCCTGCTCAGTTTAGCACAGATACACAGAATTTGGGTACAACATCTATGTTACTCTACTTTTACCAGAAGCAGGGTAATTCTAACCTTAACTTGGAGTGCAAAGAATCAGTTGGAAAAGATTGTATTGTAATCTTTGATTTTTGCGCAATGATGAAAAATGCAAAAGCTTTTCATAAATGACAGCTTTAACGAAACCCCATTACCTGACATCTTATGTCTCAAGGGACACATCTGTGCCAGTACAAGAGGAAGTAAGTTAATGTGTGTAACAGTTTTATGGATCAATACATTGATCCTGTAATAGCATGCTCAATTTATATACTTCCTCAGACAAAAAATGAATGAAGTGAAGACATGCAAGTAGATATGTAAGCTGTCACCTGCTGGTGTAGGACTGGGAGCAGTAAATTATCTCAGTCAATAATTTGAGACAAACTTGACTTTCATCCAGGAAGATGTCTTTTAAAATATTGTAGGTGTGTGCTCTGCATTGATCTTTCTGATAGGTTCCTTGGAGACATGATATTTATTAAAAAAAAAAAAAAACTTTTTAATGGTTCAGTTGAAGATGTATTATTTAATTTATTTAAAAATAATTATTTCTGAGTAATGCAAACATATTTAGTTTAGCAACAGCCTAACTCACCCCAGTCAAGACATAATGCAGACAAACCTGCAGGTGGCAACAGCATTCCATTACCAACATAAGAACTGTGTCATGAATGAGACTTGTGGCACAACCAAAATACATTATAATTGAGTTATTACAATTTGGCAACGATATTACGATTGAAATCACATTATTCTGTTTTAGCAGGTCAGCAGATGTAACAGGATAACAACCTAAATAAACCTAATTATCAAGCATAAAGAAAATTCAAATGAATGGAAAATAAAAGACCGGCGTAGTCATGACAAAGTCATTTAAGTACCCATGAGTAAAGTGCGCATGAGCAATAAATACTTGAATTTTTTAAAAGAGGACAGTTTGTTCATGTTTTCTCTTTAATATTTTTTTATCAGTATTTTTCATTCCCAAGCATTTTTTGACAATGTATCCAGATCAGTGTATCCAGTAGTTGTTACAAACTTAGTTAGTCTGCCCTGTATTACATTCAATACCTGAAGATTAATTTTTCAGTAAAATTGCAACATTTCAGTAACAGACCCTTTGGTCCTTGGTTTATCCTGCTATGAAATAAGAATACTAAGAGAACTAATACAAGTAAAAGATAACAACTTCAGCCAAAAGCAATAACCACAAATTAGTCCTCAGAAGTATATCTTGCACACTTTGAATCATTTTCTTATGAAAGGAATAAGTTCAGACATGAGATTCACCAGACAAGAATATACTTACATTATGGCAATTAATTACATTTGCTGAAGATCTGAAAAGGTACAAATGAAGGCAGTATTTTATTGAGGGTGACACATTCTGATGACATTCCATTTCAATAAGGCAGAATATGAAATACAGCAAATCCAAAAAGAACTCCAATAGGACTGATTGATTGGTGCAAATGGCACCACTCAGTGGGGGATTTATCACCCTTTTGAAGACATAAATAAAACACAAGGATTATAGGACGCTGGCCCAGCGTGGCTCACACTTTAATCTACGTGAATCTGGGCTTTGCTGTTGCTGGGAAGACATGGTTTGGGACCTGGGTTAAATGATGCAGTAGATGAGGACCAAGCCATTACAGGTCCCTTGAGAGGAAGCTGGATTTGTTGATATGCAACCTCCAGCAGTAAATGCCAACCCTGATTGACAGTGCAGTGGAAACATTGATGCCACACATAATAGCAGTTGTATATTTCTCCTTACACACACGGTTTGGTACATATCATTGTAGCCTACATATTCATTTACTAAACACAGTGTTTAGTAAATTAATAAATATAAACTATGTAGCTGTTGGTTAAATAATGAGAGTAGGTTTGCTTATTTAGTAATGATACTGTGGTTGTCAGTCCTGATGTGGTCATAGTGTATGATGGATATGCTGTGCACTTTACCTCTTTGTTGTCCCCTACCTGCTCTATGTATTGAGTACCTGTGAAGTTGGCCTTCGCGTTAGAGTAAATCATTGTACTCGTCAAGCACGTGCTCCACCTGTGAATGAATCTGTTTGTGGAGCAAGTGTGTGTGTGAGTGTGTGTGTGTGTGTGTGTGAGAGAGAGAGAGAGAGAGAGAGAGAGAGAGAGAGAGAGAGTCCATGTCCATGGTTGTTTTCACTGCAATACAGTCTGACAAAGACTGTGCTTTGTGTTAAACAACTTGTCCTGCAAAATGTGAGCGGCTTATTTGCTCCGATTTACCGTCATTGTGTGCTAACCTCTTGGTGAACTGTTTATCCAGTATCTAAGTAGCTTGACTAATATGCAGCTAGCAACTGAATAAAGTTCACAGCAACTTCTTACATGCATCACATAATGGGTTCAGCCTTAATCTAGCCTGTGAAATCACATTCGTAAGGCTTGACACATTTTTAAACGAATACACAATGAAGTGATTCACGTATGAAATTCAGTGTTTTGGGTGATTTTTTATGCAGTGACCTTTCGTGCGTGATAAGGTTTAAGAGCTTTCTATACCATTAGAATGGTGGAAGCTCCTCCGGTAGGACTACCGTTTTAGGTGACATATGTACAGTGACACAGGCAAGTTCTTAAGGTAATTTACGCTAAATGAAATAGCCCAGAAGTTAAAAAATTTAACGTTTATTTCTGATTTTATTTTATAGTGAAAGTGGTGGAATACGACTTCACAAAACCGCAATTAAATTGAGATATGGTACCGCCCCCTCATAGGTCGACCGCTATGGAGAGCCGTCGCTCGCGACGCCGAGGTGCTACAAAGAGAGGAGAACAGAGGAGACGAATGTATGTCAGTCAGAAATCATGGCAAGGAGACTGCAAGTTGATCTCGGGAGTGTCTCAATTTTCCATGGATTGTCAACCATATTTGCTGTGGTTTTAAATTTGTTTACCGGTAAGTACACACTTTTCTTATCTTAAAAGGTCTTATCAATTCAATAACAGTGTATTGTCTCAAAGTTAGCAAGTTAGATTACTTCGGTAAATTAGCTAGCTAACGCAGGGCTAGGTAGATGCATTCTGGCGATTACCAAGCACTATTGCATGATTGTGGTTGTGATACGCTGTTCGTGCGCAAGCAACTAGGCAGCTAGTGAGGTATAAGTTTAGTATGCTAACTTAAAACAATCTTTTCATTCACCCAACTCATTTTTCAAGACAGCGTATTGAAAACCTTAACAACGACTGTTTGTTTTAGCTAAGTTACTTGATGTGAAATATTGATTTTCAGCGTTAAAATCTTTAAAGTACACGTTATACAACTGAAAAAACCGCTAAGGTTACTATCTACCTACATTTGCCAAGTAACGGTCTTTTGTGAATCAGGGAACTTAACCTACTGCGGTATGCAGCGTGCACGGTCTCTTGGTATTACTGCTGTGTGTGCGTAGCCCCTCAAGAAGTTCTCACAAGAACTTTAGTTCTTTATTTAGGTAACAACACTTGTAAGACAGTGTTAAGTTGTTGTTCCCACGATATTATCATTGTAAGTATTTCGCAGGCAAAGTAATTGCGTTTCATTGCAGCAGTTCCGACTCTGTAGGAACGTGGGTTTCCTCCTTTACACGAATGTGGATTTCTTGGATTTATTTATAGAAACTGTCAGTCGTCAACAACTTCTAACCGTGTAAACTTCTATTTGTATCATAAAGGCAAGGTTTAAAAAGAAACGGAAAAGAAAGGATGAGAATAGAATGAGACATTGGAGCCGAGGCATTTAGTCATAGAATACAGAGGAGCCTTTTAAGGCTGGGTGTGTAGAGTCAAGGGAATTGAAGGCATATTTCAGTGACTTGAGAGGAAGAGGATTGCAACCACAGAGACTGGAGGTATTGACCTGCTGGTAGGCCCAATGCCAAACTACCTTCCATTTCTGTTACCACTAACAGTAGAGCTGGAAAAGCGCTTTTAGCCAAATATAGCCAAACTGAAACACTGATTGTGTAGGGTATAATTCAAATGAACTATAACAACAGACACAAATTAGACCCGTATGGTCATACGGAAATAAATAAACTGGATGGGGCAAAAAATGAACCATTTTGTCGTCAGATAGTCTGAATGACGCTCTTCTGTTATCAAAGTTAGAAGGATTTTTTCCTACTCTGCTTGTTTCAGTCCCTTCCTAATTATCTTTACAGGTGCTCTTTTTCATTTTTGGCACAGAGTGACACCTGATGTTGCCTTTGTTCATGTCACTCAAGAGGAACATTAGCCTCCCCAGGCATACTTCTCATTCCCTGCTTTTCCAAGCTACTACTGAGCTACTCTAAACGTTTGGACACATACAGACAAGATATGGTTGATAAAAAAAAAAGTTGCTAACATCCTTGTGATAAAGCATGTTGAAATGTTTATCCTCTGATTACTGCAGTACTTTCAACATTTAACCGTGTTTTGATAATAATATAGTGCTATGAAAGCAGGGATTGTAAGGAGACTTCAATCTTTAGACTGTGCCATTTTCAGTGCAGAAGGATTGGGACTAAATAGGGGTATATGAAGGATATGGTTATAGGCAGACTCGGTGCAGTTTGTAATTGAGCAGCACAGCTTTGTGGGTTCTTCTTTTAGTGCTGTGCCTTCAATGTAATTAGATAAATGTTTAACAGTCGGTAAGGGTTTTCACAGCCTATCTTCAGCCATGGCCTGTCGCCTGAACATGTTGTGAGACTGGGATCTCAGATTCAGATGTACTTGTCTCTGTACAGTTCAGAGATGTTAAGTTTAGTACAGACTGAGTGATGCACACTGTTTCCAAATCAGTGGTTGTGTTAAACTGACAAGTGTTTTAACTTTACATTATTTGAGTCAGCAATGCACTGGTATAGCTGGCTTTGAACAAGACGTACATTCACAGCAATGGCTTTGAAAAACAGATATTTCACAATTAGATTTTTGACATAGCCTAGTGGTCTTTTATCTTGCTGAACTGATTCACATGTACATCAGCATGGTAATGTTGATATAAGCCCTTAGCCTGGACTTGTGTCAGGAGTAGTATGTCAGATCTTTTACAACAAGTTCAACATGAGGTGGTGACCTCAACTTGAAAGCACAATGGCCTGTTGAGTGTCTGGACAACAGCTAAGGTCAGAGCAGGCCAAAAAGCAGGGATCCAGTCATAAAAAAGTTCAGCTCTCCCAGAAATCTTGAAAGGCCCTGGCCTTCACATTATTGTAATGATAAGATAACATGGCCTGTGGTACAAGAAGAAGAAAAAAACAAGATGACCAAAACATGCCCACTTTCTTGACAAATGCAACTTTGTAAGTAAAAGGTCTGAGGATCTCAGAACAAAAAGTTCTCAGAACTTGAATCGACAGACTTTTCGTGATGGAATGCTGAGATTTTACATTCAAACTTTCACCCCTTGCAAGCTTGAAGACTGTGTCTGTAAATTAATTGCAATTTTGTGCTGAGAAATCACTCTGTAAATCATTTTCTCTCAGGTCTGTCAAGGGCTAATTGTTCTGTGCAGTTTTGTGAAGCTGACAGTTTTTACTGGTAGAGTTTGCCCTAGATCCTGTGTTTGGGTGTGACGCATAGGTAACAAATGGTAATTACCTTTTCCTCATTTATAGAAAATGTCAGCCTGCCAACTGATTGCGATTTCCAAGGAATATCATTGTTGTTGTGGGGCAGATTCTTATTCTGCAAACTGATTTAGGCTGAACTGGGACTTGTCCAAATGTTGCCGCTGCGGCATCAAGCCCATCTATGGACTTAACGTAATTTAACCCGTGAAACAGCAGTCTGAAACTTGCCAATCAAATTAAAAGGCTCTTTTGAAGGAACACCATCAGCAGCTGAGGCTTGTGCTGTATTGTTTGGTTTGATGACACAGTCGAGTGCAAACTGTGACGACTGAAGCAGTCTCTTGGGTGTAACGTCCATCCTCCACACAGATGTGAGTCTGGGCTACAGTAACTAGGTTGCATCCTTTTAAAGAATGTTACACAGGGATCTCCAGGCCTGCCAATGGGACATAGTGGGAAGAGATCTTTATTATTTTTTTCTTTTTTTTTATTAAGTTATGTGTCGCACATGTGTGCTCTTAAAATAATCTGACAAGTTGTAAGATTTCTTGGAGTTGGATAGACTTTACGTCCCAGTTATTTTACTTCCGTAAACTTGAAAGTAAAATAACTTATTAACTCCAGGTGACCGTAGGGTGCAGTTTTCATCTGGTCTTTTAGTTGGGTTTATTCTAGTGAATGTACATTAAAAACATCCACTAAAATTGCAATTTAAAATTCACTCAAATTTGTTTTGTAGTTACTGACAGTAGGCTGTTTGCTTTAAATTGAGCAAATGCCAGATTTAATCATCCCATAAGGAGGGATTGTTTAATTTTTTTGCTGTTTGTGTGTTTGTTTTTTACCGCTCTTATTTTGGGTGTTTCCATTCAGGACCCTGTCATCAGATTGAGTTCAGCTGAACTGAACTTTGAGGTAGTTCCATGTGATGGTCTTTGATGTTTACAGTTCACAAGTGAAATTCAAAAGCTTGCACGTTATTATTCATTCCACTTCTTTTTTTAATCAGGCACTTGAGGAAAAAAAACAAAAACTTGCATGCAAAAAATGTAGCCCTGCCCCTCGACAGTTCAGCTGTTATATTTTCTGACTCACCTCAGTGATGTTTTAACCCTCTAGTTAAAACAAGTCAAACAGATTTCATAGGAGCGAACGTGTCCTCGTCCTTGTCGACGAGGACATTGAACAAAGAGCATTAATTGCGTGAGCGATTCTTCCTCACCGTCTTTGTAGTTGTGAGTTGCTGTGGAAGTTTTTAACGAGGGCTACGGTGCGGGGGTACAGCTCATGGGTGGCTTTCCCGAGCACTGAGTTACAGCCGTACTCCGCAGTCCCCTTTTAATACTGTCAGTGTGAGCTAAGTGGTGAAATATGTAGGTTGAATATGAGGAGGATGACAATACGACTGTTCTCTAGCTTTCTCTTCTCTGAAAAGCTGGCTTATGGTGGTGATAGATTTTTTTTTAAGCACTCGCTAAACGAAGTCAGTTCTTTCTTTATGTGTTATTGAAAGAATGGGTATATTTTTATGGAGGATTAATGCTGTGCCGAGTCCGTGGAGGGTAGACAGCAGAACCCTCCTCAGCCTGAAACTTGAATGAAGCTGTAAAAGACAGAGACATGGTGCCCAATAAAACAGGGCAGTGCTGACGATTCTTTGCTTTTAGTAGCTTACAGTTCATTGAAAATTTATGCAGTGCCTGGTGTTATGTAGTCTTTTGGTACAGTGATGGAGTCCATTGCAATTAGTCTGTTTCATAACACCACCAAGATCTAGCCTTAAATTATGTCACCTAAATGACTCTTGCCTCCATAGTGCTCCGGACCACAGAACTACAGACGTAAATATAGAACAGTGCACTTAATAGTGGAAGACAAAGGGGGATGGACATGTCTAAAGGATGGGTTATATGTAGACTGACCTATACATCAGTAGGCAGCCCCTAAATCCATGTTTTACTCACACCTGATGCGTGGCACCAAAGAAAACCGTTCAGTTCAAAGCATACCTCACTGCAATCTGATGTGGTCCTGCACGGCCATCTGCCTGGACCTTTATTTATTTATTTTCTTTAACCTTTATTTAACCAGGCAGGTCAGTTAAGCACAAATTCTTACTAACAAGGACAGCCTGGTAAGAGCCAAGAGGCCCATGAAGGGGTAGAGGATAGGCATAGGGAGAGGGAAAAAAAAAAGGAGGAGTGTAGCAAACAGACACACAATACAAAAGGACAAGACAAGGATGAGGACAGCCAAATTGCAGCCAAATAACCAAAGAGCAGCGTTAAAACAAATATCAGATGGCAAATCCAGCAACAATGGGAAACCACAGTGAAACGTAGTTGGACATAGCCAGCAACAGAAGCACCCTTTTGTGCGTCATGCCACAGTGCAAAACCGTATAAATGTGTACGGCAGTGCTTAGCTGAGAGAAACTGATCACTGAGATGGGGAAAATGAGGAAATGTCTACAAGAGAAATGTTGCAAGCACACAAGAGGGTGAATTTGTCCAGTCATAGAGTCTCTTACAGCTTTTGTTCAACATAAGGAGGTTTGAGCTCATGCTCTCAAACAGGCTATAGGCAGTGTTCAGTATGTCCTGTGCTTTGACTGGAACTTGATTCAATCAGAATTCTCTTATTGTTCATAAACAAGATCCACACACAGCCCAGATTTCCACATACCTCTTGTATGATAGACTTCTTTTGTTGACAGTTGTTTGTGTATGTTTCTGAATCTGAATATGGATTGTGTTTTGGTGGTTTCTGAGGGGAACGAAACAAAACAAGTGAGCGCTATATTTAGATTGAAAAGGAATGTTAGGATATTTCTAATTACCTACTCACTCAAGAGCAAAGTAGGAGGGATGATGCCGGAGGGGATAAACAAGGCAGTGTAACTTGTCCATTTGAAGAGGGCTCTGAGTTTGTCAGGAGAGGGGGTTCAGTGCAGCCTCGTGTTTTTCCTGCCTGAGTGCTGTTTGTTTGTCAATTTTGCGACTGCAGACGTTGCTGCATCTACTCCCTTAGGCGTGCAAACAAAACTGAGCGTAACCTGCAAACCATTCAAAGCGGGTGGGCTCTGTGTATCACATGGGCTTAGAGCCTTTGTGTTTGAATTAGAGGGAGGGGTAATAATGAGTGGGAAAGCGGAAGTGGCAGGAAGGTAAACTCCCCCCACCCCCTGACTACTAGAATGCCTTCAGAGCCTTAATGGATCAAGACCGCCACATTTACTCAGCATTGTTATTCACAGTCAGATAGCGCATTGTTTTTTTCTGTGGTTTGTCTTCTTGTATCTCTATGTTTGTGTGTCTGTTGGCAAAGATTCGTATGTCTCAGTGCCTCCTTTGCACCAGGGATCCACATTGTGTGGTTTGCTGTTGGTTTCCTGTGGAGAACACAGTTTTATGAGTCATCTTCAGTGATCTCACTGCACTGTATTGCCAAGGAACACATTTATTCAATTTGAAAATTGAAAAAAAAGTCTTAACAAATACATTTCCCATTTTACAGCAAACCCAGTTCCGCGGTCTTATTTCCAACAGTGGCTGTGTGCGTTTTTGAAAATGCTTGAAGGAAATTGTAGCTTGGTTAGTTATGCAGGCAAATCAGAACGTAGTCATAAGAAATGAGTAACTAATCTGTCGCTGTCTAGATGTCCATTAACACACAGTTTGTCCCTTTGATCAAGACTTAGCTTTAAATTTATGACCTTTGAAAACAAATAGACTGAAGGTACATGAATTATTCAGCGTCTGTAGGTCTAGCTGTATTATTTACTGTGAAGTATTTGGCTGGATTCTGTGGCTTGATGCCTTAACTCCATCCCCCCATTAAGTGGCCTGACAGAATACTGAGGTGCAGGCGTATTGGACACTTGCTGTAACATCTGTGCATCAGACATTTGGCTCCTACTTGGCCAGTTATGCTAGATGAACAGTTACTGTGATGTGGGACATAGCCTACACTTAGAATTTGATTAGGCCATTAGTAATGGTACACATTTTCCAGCCTTTACACAAGAAACTCACTCAACAGCTGCAATGCAGGCTCAGGACAAGACAACACATACTTCAATAAATTTGGCGAAGTTTAATGATAATTCATCCCCTGTTTATGTTATGAGATGATTTGATATAGGTGATTTGTTTGATAGAGTTGAAATTGAGGCGGGTCTGATCACAAAAGGCCGTCTTTCATACTTTTCCAGTTGTCACTCTGCCTTAAAGTTACTGCCACGAGGTTAACACAGCTCAAACTCGATGAAAAACAGAACTGGAAATGAAAAGCAATGAAGAAAATGATTGTTTTTCGTCTCAGCTTATTCCTTAAATTGTTTCCTTCTCTTTTTGGGGGGGGGGGGGGGGGTGTTGGGGGTGTTACCTTGTAATGACACTGTAAGTTCTTGGAGGTTGTTTTAAGAGTTAGTGTTCCAGGTTTATTTAGATTTGGATGTATTCTTTCAGCTTTTAGTTGATACTCATATCTCATATCCAACGTAACTTATTACTTTTTCAGTGAAGCTGATACAGTACTTACAATCAGTTGTTTGTGTTCCAATCAAGCTTTATCTTGAAATTATAAAATGTATCATTGAAAGATAATGAAATGCAGACCTTTACACTGTATCCCTGTGACATTGTCCCCTTCAAAGTGTTTTCATTCACTTTTCTCCTCTAATCATCAATCCTGGACTTTTGTTAGCTTGTTTTTATGTAGGACCTGCTTACCAGTTAATGCTGCTATAAATCTAGGTACAAGTCTAAGGTTTACACTCAAAGAGAATCAGGAAAAACAGTCTGACTTCTTTTTTGTGAGTTTCTGTGCTACCTAAGGCTTATATATTGGCTTTTCCTCTTAAAAACATGATGTGTTTTTCTAAACATGAGTGTAGGTGCTGATAGGGTTACACAGAAAGGAAACAGCGAGTGAGTTTTGGTGAGGAAGTCGAACGCCTAGCTCTTGTTTGTTCAGAATGTGAATTGTTCCTTAAGGCTGCTCTGTGAATTTCAGAGTGCATTTGTGGGCATGGCTGCAACCAAGCCTTGTGTTACGGAATTTCAGACTCAAGCCCTGTTTTCCTCCCCCAACTACATGTTTCCAGAGCTCAGTGACGGATCATGCACACCATCTAGCTGACCCAAAGCATAGTCCTGAGAAAACCCACTGTGAGAGAGCTGAGGTGCTAGCCAGCATGCTCCCAGATCAAACTAAGTATGGAAATAGGTTAAAGGAAAAAAAAAATGGACAATGTGGTATGATGGAATATGAATTTGATACTACCCAAGGCATCTGATCTGGCTGCACTAGGTTACTGCGATGAACATTATCTCTTTGTGTCCTTTTGCCAGTGATGTACCGATGAACGGTGTAAAGGCGCTGTCTTGTCACCGACACATCAAACTGCTGGTCTAATGGAACAGGGTTCAGCTCATGGCTTAACCTCTAACTCTGCTGCTCCCTTATTTAGACTCTTCTCATTCACACAGAGGGATGAGAGATGCCACCACCACTGACCTGCAGTTCACACAGCAGTTTGTTAGTTTTGTTAGTGTGTTTGTATTACTGCCTTACCAGACAATACCCCTAGCATCAAGTCATCAGGTTTTAGAGTGTGGTTCTTCTGTGCCTTTTGAAGAAGTCTCAACAAGTTTTAACGCTTCTTTAACTGATGACTCTACTGATTATTCTCTGTCTCTCAGCTGTTTAACTTATGCTGAATGTGAATGAGTAAGAAAAAACAGTAATAAAGGAAGTGTAAGAAAAAAAAAGGATCTTCAGGAGGGAGGGGGCTCTGAAGTTTACCATCTGCAATGCAGAAAATTTGCCAAAGTGTATTTGTTGTGATTTAGAAGAATGGAACTAATCCTGACCCACCCAAGTAACAATACCAGGAAGGAAGGAGACTTAACGTTAAATATTATGGTAAATCTTCAGGTGAATAATGCAACAGATTACCTCAGCACTCTTTACCTCAGTTCAGAGAGTAGTCTGACTCCTTAGGCTGGTTTTATGAGTGGAGTGTATTCTGGGAGACAGGTTCTCATAAGGGCCATTTGTGTAATCTGACCCAGGTATGCTGATCATGCTCCTCGTTTTTCATACCAATAGTTTTGTCAATAATGCTTTTCCCCTAAGCTGTGTGTTTGTTGTAACTCAAGGAGGAATACAGACAGCGAAAGCTGAAGCGGTTTCTTCTTAAACATGATAAGAAGGCAGATTAATTCTGTTTGCTGTGTGAAATTCCTGAGAGGAGTGAGGTTTTTGTCTCAAATCTCACTGCCACGTTGATCCATACCAAGAGTGATGCTTACTCCAAGACATAGGCCTAGCTGATGATGATGCAGAACTGTGTTTTGCCCCCCTGCTGCATGCAACTCTCTGCTCTGCTGACTTCTGCTCTGATTTCCTGTTGAAACTTGTTAGGGTTCATGACATCTTGGTCTCTTTCCATTCCTTTATTGCTTTTGACCCCTTCACCCATGGAAAAGATAGGGACCTCAGACCAAACACTAGTCAGTAATGGTCACAGGTCTGCACTTTCTCTGCTTTGTCTGTATGCAGATGTGTGATTTCACAAAGCAGACCACTGGCAAATCCAATAGCGATACAGAGGCAGGGGCCCAGGTTGTCACAGCTGAATTTTGGCCAGCAGGCGTTAGGAATAAATTACACCTGATGTAAGAAGCTTTGTGTGGGCTTGTGTCGTTCCTCAGGAGGACTTGAGGAAACCTGCTGTAGGGGAATCTCAGAGTGGGCTCTAATCCTGCGTTCCTTTAATGATGGCTTAACACCCTCTACCACAACCAGCCCACCCAGATTCCCTTTTCCATCACTTCTCATTCTCACTTAAGCACAGTTCAGCAACCTCTCCTCACCAGTTCAGGAATGTTCCACGTATTGTCCCAGATATGTTGTAAAATGTCTACTGCTGGCGTATGGCTAACCTTTTTTTTTATGTGGATGTTCTCAAGTACACTGAGGAAACTAAAGAGAGCCTGATCACACAAGTCTACTGTGTGTGCTAAAGTTTCATCCAGAAAATGGGCCTTTAAGTTTAGGATAGGTCACTGATGTTCCAAGGAAGAAAAGCTTATTCGTTTCTTGAGTTTCGTCGTTTCTTGGAAATAGACATTTCTATTTTGTTAGTTTGTCGTGCTGTTTTTTGCTCTGTATTGATTGTATCTAACCTAGTTTTATTGTTGTTGTTGTAGTCCACTTCTCTTGTTATACTCTTCAGATTGTTTCAGGACATTTAGCACTTACAGCCAGTCTGCACTAACATTTTTATCTGATTTAGTGAGCGAGAGCAATATATTCAGCTCTCTGAATCGTAGTGAATTGAGTTTATCATACTGATGGCGCCTTTAAAGTGTTTGGAACCACAAGGTACCTCTGCACAATGGAAAAATATTGCGCTTTTGGCTTTCAAAGAATTACAAGTTTCTTTTCAACTTTTGGAGGTGAAATGTCGTGTAGCCTGAAGTGTTTTGAAAGTTATCTGCTTTTCCATGGCTCACAAGTCGATTATTTCTCACGTGTCCACTGTCTCTGATAGTGTGTGATAAAGTCTCAAACATTTTGAACGTGTCTGTTTGGTTCAGACGTCTAACATGGACAGCAGTGTGCTCCTCTGGCCTGGGTTCAGATATTCTAGGCCCTGGCCATCTGTCATGCACAGCGCAAGATGGAGGACTAACAGTGTAACCCTACCACCTGCTCACTTAACATTCAGCACATGGAAATATAAGGAGACTCCCTCCGGTTCTGATTCAGAGAGGCATACTGTATCCCTCTTGGAGGGGACTTTTTTTTTTTTTTTTCGCCAGGGTTTTTGGGAGCAGGTATGATATGTGGCACATGGCAAGAGGTGTCCGGGGAAGAATGCACGCCGTTTTTGGATCGACTCACACTCCGGCATACCAGGCATTTCAGCACGTCGCTGAAGAGCCAGGCAGAGTTTTCACAAGCGTGTTGTTGCAGAAGGGCGCACTGATACTTAAACCTGTTTGTGTTTCTTCATCTATCCCAGTGTCTATCATCATTAGCCGTGACAAGACAGAGGTGTAGGGAATCAATAGCTGCTCAGCAGAGTATTGGATAAAGGACAGCTGTGCATTGCAGAGACTGCGTGCACAGTGTGGGAAGGACACGTAGATCGTTCTAGCATTCACAAGATCTCTGTCACACAATACTGAGAGAAACAGCCTCCACACCCCAGGTATAAACAGTGGCCTTTTTTTGCTCAGGGGTAACTTTGTTACTGGTTTCACTGAACCAAATATCGAATCAGTGGGCACCGTATTGGAAAGGTACATTTTGTGTGTGTGTGTGTGTGTGTGTGTGTGTGTGTGTGTGTGAGTGAGTGCACATGCATTTATCCCTATCTGTATCCTTCACACACTTCTAGAAATAGCATATTTGTCTCCCACCACATTTTCATGAGCCCATAGGCACCATGTGTTTCTGTAACGTTTGAACTGGGGCCTAAATGTGTATATCTCAGACAGTAAGAACCCGACATGACCCCCAGAGCCTGCATTTCTCTTTCTGTCAACAACAGCTTTTAGGAATCATTAATAAAATACGAGGAGTAAACCTGTATGTTATGTGACTGTCCTTATCAGATTATCAGTGGATAGGTAATGGTAGCAGAAGAGAGGAAAACATAAAGAAGCGTTTGGAGGGGAAGGAGACAGAATGACAGGTTAGATGATGGATGAATAGATGGAGATGGTGATGCTGATTTAATAGGCGAATGAGTGACGTTAAAGTGGCTGAGTCGCCGTGATGACCTACAGATGCAGACTTCACGCCATGCTTATTTAAGCCCATCCACCAAAAACAAAACAAAACCAACAAGGAAGAACCACATTTTTACAGCCTGCTTCTGTCTTTATTTAGTTTTTTGTTCATTTTAGATGAAGAAGTAAATGCTACATAACCCTTAAATGACAAATGTCACGTTACACATAGTGGTACTGTTGCGTGCTAATATCTGACTGAAATTTATTTATTTATTTATTTTGTAATGTCACTTTAACCACAGTTCTCAGTAGTTTCTGAACGGGCTGGACACTACCCATCCCCCTCAACCCACAGGAACATACACTCACACACACACACACACACACACACACACACACAAACATGCAAGCACATGGACACATATCAGATCAAAATTTGCTACTGTTCCATGTCTCTTTTTTTTTCCCATTTCATTTTATCAACCAAACACTGGAGGAGTGAGAGAACTTGGAAGGCATTATATAGGATGACAGACTACAGCATTGGTGCAACTACAACTTTCCTGTTTTCTTTCTCTTTCACGCTCTCTCTCTCTGTGAGTGGTGTGTGTGTGCGTGTGTGTGTGTACACCCACTGTATGTGTATATACTTTCTTGCAATTACAGGGTGAGTGGGGGACCAGGAACGGGGAGAGTCTCTATCCCCGTATAGGCAAAATATAATGACTGTGGTCTACCACTAGTGTTTCACTGCCATGGTTTCAAAATATCAGCCACGTTTTAGGACCTAACATTTTTGAGTAGCAGAGGTAATATATTTTTTTTTTCATGCTATGAATAGTTTGAGCCCGGCGTTTTGTTCAGTGGGGGGAAAAGTTTCCTGCCGCTCCTTTAAGGAAATAAAATCATATGATTAAAGATACTCCCCTTTAAAGTTATACTTTAATTCTGTTTTAATATGAACCCCTTATGACTCACTGAAGTGATTTATTTTTGACAGAGCAGATTCAGGCTCTGAAATGGTTTTTACACAACCTCCAAAATATAGCCTATAATGTTTTTTTTCCCCTAATTTTAAGTGTTGGATGTTCTCAACTTCGAATGCTGTTTTCTTGTTTTTTAACTGTTTTCTATTTTGCATTTTGCTTTTTGGTAGAGAGTCATTTCCTGCGTGGAAGTCTCTCATTTCAGATTCCAGTCTCTTGTAACAATAGTCTACTGTCCAAGCTGCTTAGTCAAAGTCCTCATGTATACGCCCTGTAATTTAAAGAAATATTGCGTTTTTACATGATATTAACGCACTGAACACAGATAAGAACAGCACAGGGACCTCTTTGGATCGATGATAAGCAAAGAAAAAGCTGTGTTCATGGCCCACTCACTCTCAGTCATTTGTTTCTTATAGTCTTCATTAAGGCTATGCTAAGGGCAGGGTGGCCTATTGCTCTACCTCCACTGATGCACCCCACCTTTATTCAATTACCCCAAATTGCTGGCTCTCTGAAAAAAAAAAGAAAAAGAAAAAAAAAAATCATGTTTACATGTGTCAGCAAATAACTCCAGCATGCTCACATAAACATGTTGAAGGTACAGACATAGATTAAAGAGGCCTATTAAACAACGAAAAAAAAAAAAAGCAACATCAAATCACTAGAAATGTTTAATCTGGTTCCAGAAATTTTTTATGTGTTAAGGTGCTGAGCCGGTTAGCAGAAAGGACAGTCCGAGTGTCCCGTGGTGAACCAGGAGGGAGTTTGCATGGGCCCCATTAAGACTGTGAGCCGCAGACTGTGTGGTACAGCACTCCCACCACTGGTGCAGTTCCAGATCAGTGTCTCCTGCATGTGGCATAATTAGAGTTCTGGGAAATGCGTACCCTTATTATTTGCCTTCAACCCTTCTCCCTAACCAGCGCACTCGTGCTTAAGGTCTTTTATGACTCTCGCTCTAATGTCTGATCATGTCTGTTGCAAGTGACGTTAGCTGGGAGCAGCGAGATAGAGTTCTGCGTGTGTCTTTGAACACATGTGGAAACAATTAGGATAGGCTTTGAATTGGCTTGGCAATCCAACGCAAACTCATTGTAGATTTTTGTCAGTGTAATATTAGTCATTTCAGACGGAGGGGGGGCCTTGATTTATTTTAATATTTCCAATGTTCAAAAAGCATCTACACATCTAACCTACTTATTGATATACCTGGGGTTTTTTTTAATGGTTTTGTTTGTTTGTTTGTTTATTTATTTGTTTATTTTTTGTTTGTTTCGCAGGTTTGTGCAGCAGCGAGGCCCAGTCTCCACAGACTGTAAGCGCTGTACTGGGGAAGAACGTCACTTTAACGTGCAAGGTGAATCTAGAGGCCAATCTTACCCTGACCCAGAGTTCATGGGAACGCCACTTACCCTCAGGCGCCATCACCGTGGCCGTTTTCAACCCCGAGTTCGGCATCTCCATAGCCGAGCCATACAAGCATCGAGCCTTCTTCCTCAACCCCTCCGTGCACGACGCTTCCATCGTCCTGCAGGGCGTGGGCTTTGCAGATATCGGCTTGTACACTTGTAAGGTTTCGACCTTTCCTCTGGGAAATACGCAGGTTTCCGTTACGGTGGACGTCATGGGTATGTAGACCACTCTATTGATTTGACTTCTCTTTTCCCATTCCCCCCCGTAGCTAATGTCACACTCAGGATATAGACATGAGTTCCACTGACTAAACGTCAATACCAGAGCAGTTTGTTGAATTATAAACTGTTAAGATTGAAGCTGCTGGTGTTTAATTCTGGCCGCTTTAGAAACCCAAAAACCACAGTGTGCTGTTTGATCCATTCGAGACTACAGATCATACACAGCAGGACTCGTAAAGAGCAGGCACGTCAGGCCCATGTTCCTGTTTAGTTTGGACTGGTATTGACAGATCATACTGTTTCTGTGTCCAATCAACTTCAGTCTTGCTTGCTCTATTCTGGTTGTCAAGTTCTTTTCTAAAAAGCTTCAGGATCAGAACTAGATGGACTTTATTTCTTTTAGCAGTCGTTTCTCTGCAGAAAATCTGATTCACCGTTGCCTCACATAATTACAGGGCTCTGTATACTGTCTAATAAATACTCTAAGGCTTTGGTTTGCTTTTGAGCGATCTCTATGTCGCGTATTGACATAGGCCTTGTGCCCAATCTTAAAGCCACACGTTTCCAGTCTGGATTGGATTATCTTTATGTTGTCAAATAGGCCTATAATGTGCACATGGGGGTGAATCTTTCGAACATTTGAAAAGATCTTTGCAAAATGAGACCATAAGCATTTGCCCACAAATGGCTAAGCAGTCCAACAAAGTCAGATGTTTATTCACAACTCAGGACACGAATAAGTACCTCACTCTTTTGTTTGCGAAACCCATTGAAACCTGTGGTGTAGAGCTGCTTTGTTTTCCCATTCCTTGTTGCGATGTGTCTTGTCTTTTTTTTTTTTCTTTTTTTTTTTTCGGGTTATTATTGGAAGGAAGTAATAAATTGCGTGTAAGTTCTTCCATTTTAGGACACGCTAAGAACAAATGCAGTATTTTGTAAGGCGCAGTCACTAAATCAAGAACAGGAACTTGAAATGATCTCTCGGTTAATTAGCACACAGAGGGAAAGGAAACAGCCTATATATCACGCAGCCCCTGAATTTTGCTTGTGAACAAAGACTCTCGCAGTGGCTTCAGAGGTGATGAAAATACCAGTCTGCCATTCAGACACCGTGAGACGTTCGTCTTTTCATAAGGCTTACCATTTGTCATATCCTCCTTAGCCTAATTCCTGCGTTCTGTGCTGAACTGCAAACAATTTTTGCAATCCGTGACAGAGGTTTGATGGAAGCAAGAAGGTCTGACTTTATGAGGGTCATAAAATCAAGATGGCATTCTGCAGCATTCTGCAGAAATTCAGAGATGTCTAGCGTTTGATTACACAGTTCTTGCGTGCAGCTTTGATTTCAGCGAGAAGTATAAGCATTGCTGTTTTGACATGTAATGTGAAAGAGTTTGTAAAGTAGTCCAGAGCCAAAGAGTCACAGAATCAGCCTGGCACCCTCTACTCCCTGATGGGAAATCATTACCCTTTCCACTGAGTGAGATGCATAAGGTCCACCCTCCCCTCTCACTGCGCTATCAAAACCAGCCAGGTTTTCTTGATCTGGTCCACTGAGAGTGGGGCGTGGAGATGTGACAGGGATGCCAAAATGTCCTTAAAAAGCCCTGAGTCAGCAGAGTCCCTGTGTGATGTGGACGGTGTAGGGTGGAGGTGAATTATGTGCGAGGAGGTCGTGATTTTGGCAGGGAGAGGGAAATGCGTCTGACTGGTGCCCCTGTGCAGGAGACGCAGGGCTATATTTAGAACAAGGGTCTCGGAGGTTATTTACATTTGTTTTTCCACATCAGGGGGAAGGGGGAGGGGAGGGGGGTGCGGGGGCTGGGCACTGAAAAGGGGGTGGCAGGTATTTGGGTGTAGCAGCCTCTAGCCTTGACTCGCACGTTAGGCTGAATTTCTCAGCTTCACAATCCAGCTGTCTGTGGAGCAGGAAGTAATGCAGAGCAAGTGTAGAGAGACAGAAGAGTAGGAACTGTAGAAAGTCTTGGAGAGGGAGAGAGAGTTGAGTGTGTGTGAGAGAGAGACAGAGTGGAAAATGGGGCATTGGCAAGTTTTAAGGGGTTTTCCAAGGCTTAATGATTGCAGGGAAAGGTAGCCACAGTGAATCATAAATGGAACTACTCCCAGTAATATTCCTCTACAGAGCTACACTTTGTCACATTGTGTGAATTTCCTTCCCAGCATTCCCCTTTCGATTTTGTTAGACAAACCTAACACGTTTATTCGGTTGTATTTTTTGGCCTTGTATGCTTGTTTTAATTCCTGACTACAATCCACAATCATTTTGAACTGGAAATACTGCAACATCTACTAAAAAGCTTGGATCTTATCAGTGAATTATCGGTGGGTGTAGCAGTCAAACAGCAGATGTACAGTTCTACATGTAAAGAATAAACCAGTGTATAAACAAGTATTGTGTTGCACTAAACCTGGGATCTCAAAAACTGAGTTTACTTTCAAAGATTACTGAAGCACTATACAGCCTACTTCATACACTGGAGAAAAGGAAAAAAAAAAAAGCACAGCAAGACTACGTTGATACGCTGCATCATTCTCCTTCTACGAAGGTTTCAGACACATTAAGGAAGGTTATGAAGAAAATTGTTCCCTCTAAAGCACCACTGCAATATCCAATTGCTTACCTCATCAATTTTTAATGGAAATCAGTGGAAGCTTGAAAATCAATCTGCTCTCGCTGTCAGCTTGGTACACAGTGACCAGTTCCAACTGTCTACGTCCCTTCCTTTGTTTAATGTTGTTTATTATTTATTCATTGTGTTGTACAATGGATCAATATCAATAACTTATTTTGTAATGTATCCTCCATTTTTATGTCTATCCTCTTACCTCTTACCTTCCACTGCCCTCTCTTTCCTCTTTGCCTCTCCCTACCCCTCCTCCCATTCTTTCTGTCACAGTGGAGCCCAAGGTGTATGTGACTCGTGGAGAAATGCCCTTGCTAGATGGAGGCGCTGAAGTGGTGGTGGCCACGTGCGCGGCTGAGAGAGCCCGTCCTCCCGCCGAAGTATTCTGGGAGTCGGAGCACCTGCTCGGCAACGTGGAGAAGCACAAACGGGACGAACCCAACAGCACCACCACCACCTTCGCGCGGTTAACATGGGCCCCGACCCGCTTGGCTCAGGGGCTGGTCGTCACGTGCGTCGTGCGACACCCAGCCCTGCCTACTGAATTACACATTCCCTACGTGCTGGACGTGCAGTGTGAGTACACCCTTCCTGCCCACTCCATTCAGAGCGTACCCCCCCCCCCCCCCCCCCCCATTCCTCAGATCCACGATTTGTTTTCGTTGTACTACTGGCTGGTATGGGATTGAGTTTCTGCAGGGACTAGGCTGACAGTGTCGCCACAGCAAAGTGTTGATATTGTAAAAAAACAAAACAAAAACAGACAGGGTCATCGTTGACATCACCTTTGCAAAGAACAGAGTAACTTTTTTATTACCGCCTGATTGAAAGAGAGCACATCGCTCATGCATTCACCATTTCTCTCTCTCTCTGTCTCTCTCTCTCTCCCTCTCTCCCTCTCCTTCTCTCTCTCTCTCCTTCTCTCTCTCTCTCTCTCTCTCTCTCTTTCTCATAAAATGTCCATTTAACAGTCATTTTAGTGTTATAGTCTTCCTTGCACATTTCCTTGGCACCCTGAACCGTTGGCTGCTCCATGTTTGGCCTGAGTGCTTCTTAATGAAGGCACTTTATGAAATATTGATCAGATTCCAGCAGGGCCTGCAGTGGGAGGGGGTACTGCTACTGAAACACGAGGGGGTCAGAGAGAGAGAGGGGGGGGGGGGCCTTTACAACTCAGTCATTACCTGCCAAATGCATGAGTACGACTTCAAATGCTTAAAACACCGTACACTCTTAGTAGGGCCCGGTTTTCTTTGATGAAGTGCAGACATGCTTTAATGTGTATGGGGGTTGGTAACTATGGTGATTATTGTGATGTGCACTTAAAAAGAAATCAAGCATCTGAAGTCGATTTTTATTGACATATTTGGAGAGCAGAAGATATGCCATATATCTCCTAATGCGGACTTCATTGTTTTTAGGTGGGGTGTGGAGGGAGGTTTGTCTTACTCAGTCAGTCTGTGTCTGTTTGGAGAGCTATGAGTTTATTATTAAAACATTTGAGCTCACTGTTTCTCTGTTATCCCTCTCTGCACTTCTCAGATACATCAGGGCTCCGTGTCTACCCTCCGTGTTATTGCATTTTAGTATCAACTTCTATACTTACATTGCATTCTTTATCCCTTAAGGATTTTCATTTTACAAGGTGGTACTTGACATAGCACTGACTACCTTTTTTAAGGCCAGTACATATACAGAGGGTTTCATTAAATACATACAACGGTAAACATGAAATCAAAATAGTTCTTTCCAAATGCTTCTTTCCATTGTTCTGAATGACATAGGAACTGGGTGGGCAGAGAACTAATTTGGCCAGTTCTAGAATGTTCATGGAGCATTTTCTAATGTTACTTGTTCCAGATGCTCCAGATGTGATGGTGGTTGGCAATGACATGAACTGGTATTTGGGCTACGAGAGAGGGAAACTGGACTGTCGAACCAATGCCAACCCACCGGTCCATCGCTTCATCTGGACCAGGTGAGTCATACTGAGTCATTCTGTTCCATCCATTGAGGTTTTTTTTTTCTACGTGGTCCACAAGTCAATGGTTATGCCTTCAACACAGGGCATGTAATCTATTTTAATTAAGATCCCATAAAATATTGCTTGACCAAAAATTTGAGCTTGCGTTCTTTAAGGCGTGGTCTTGTACTCTTAGGATGGACGGGCCGATGCCTGAGGGCGTGGAGCAGGTGAACGGCAGCCTGTTATTTAATCGACCTTTGAGGCTGAATGACTCCGGAGTCTATAAGTGTGAGGCTCAGAATGACGTTGGTCTGAGGTCCGACGACATAAGCATCGTGGTCCGAGGTGAGATCACACACGAGTTGCCAGCACACACTTGCAGTCCTTCCATATACTGATCTACCAGAAATCAGTTTTAAAAAAACTAATGGGATGTTAACTAGTTAGATCATTAATCGGTTTATTGAATTTGACAGTGTTCGACTTGTGTGGCATGTTTGCATGTCTGGTAAGGAATGGAAGACTCTTGAGACCCCATGAGATGGCTTTCATGTCTTGCGTTGCACCAACAACGGTTTCTTTTAAACAAATTCTTGATTATTTCAGTATTTTCAGTCACAGGAAAAATAACTTTTCATCAGTTCCAGAATATCAGCTTGGCTTGGTTTTTGTTTTCGTTTATTCTTTCAACATTCACTTTTTCCAGCTTGGCGTCAGGAGAGCTGTGATGTGTTTCATCCCTCCTGCCTGATCATGGGAGTGGAGAAAGCAGCAGTTACTTTATTCGCTGAGTTCAAGGATAAGCTTCTGCCTTCGCTTCTTTGTTACAACGAATCTCGCAAGATTAGATTTCGTCATCGTCCACAGCTATTTTAGACAGGCAGTAACCCATATTGGATGTATTTAACAGAAATAGGGCTGATATCCAGGTTTATAATGTGAAATTCAATGGGGATGAGAAATAGACAGATGATATGTTTGGGCAAGATGCCATGGAAACCACACCTCAGCTTTTAAAGGGAAAAATATCAGCCATATTGAGTATAGCCACTGACCACACTAAATTCATGCCCTTACTGAGCGCCGAACTCGTTAATTTACCTTAATTCAACTCCTGTATACAATACTGTCAGCAGATATTTCACTGCCACCGTGAAACTAGCAAATTCGACCATACCACTGCTAAAATATTTTCTGCCACAAAATGATCCGTGTGTTGTTACTAAGAACAAAAATCCTTGGATTTAGCTCACTCCCCCTAATTTTCCAAGACCGGCAAAATGTCTTTTACAGGAACTGTGATGACGTAAACACTGATTTGAGAACACATCGCTGTCTCACATCAGCTCACTCTTTTCTGTTTCTTTTGTGCATTTAGTAACTTCATTATTCTTTAGGCAGGAAGCATGAGAGACACTTTTTTTGTATATTTTCATTTGGCTTCGCTTTTAATCTCGTTCCAAATTTTGTGATATCAGTTCTTGGATGCATAGCTCTCCAGTTCTTCACGGTGACTAACAAATAGACTGGGGCAAAAAAGGAAATTGGACTGGTCCCAAACCAAGCCGTAGCTCTCCATCTGTTAGTGGGGAGAGTTTGGAGTAACAAAAGATTCCAGTTGTTGACATTCTGTCCAGGGAGGACTTACACTAAGCAATTACTCAGTTTTTATATGCCAACACAAGGAGAACCACACTCCATCTTCTTCTTTTTTTTTTTTTTTGTGCTTCCTTTTTCCAAGCTGGCTTAATTACCCCTGCTTCTCTGACCCTTGCACGCTCGCTGTTGCCTCACACACTCCCAGTTGTCACTGTGCCCTTTGTTGGCTGAGACTGCTGCTGTTTCTTCTGATCAGCAGGATCTCTCGCGCTGTAGCCAGAGACATAAGGAGACCACAGTGGGTGTGGGGTTATTCCCCCCCCCCTCCCCCCACCAGTCTCTTTTATGTTTTAACCACTTCATGCACTCCGTGCATATAATGAAGAAAAATAGATGCAAATGTTGACGTATTGTTTGCTTTTCTTCTCCCTCCCTCCCCCCCCCCCCCCTCCCTCCCCATTCGATCCGTTCTTCTCCCCGTCAGAGCCGCCTCCCACCACGGCCGTTACCACCACCTCTGCAACTCTCCTGCCAAATATCGGTTTCTCCAGCACCGTTTCCAATAAGCGGCATGCCCACTTCACATCCCCGACGTTGGCCTCTCTCTCTGACAGCAGCCTGGGCACCATCGTGGGCGTGGCAGTTGGCGGAGTTCTCTTCCTGGTTTTCCTGCTCGTGTTAGGGGGAGTCTGCTACATGCGTCAGCGGCGGACTTTCCGGGGAGATTACTACACCAAGCAGTACATAGGCCCCTCCAACATGCAGAAGGAGTCCCAGCTTGACGTGCTTCAGCCTCACGAACTACAGGACGTGTACGGGAACGACTCGGGCAAGGGCAGCCAGGACCTCAAACCCAAACCGGACGGAGACATCATCTGCCCAGACTACCCCAACGAACGCAAAGACAGGGAGTGGGGCAATAGTCTAAGGCTTCACAGAGATGGTGGCTTTTACCCTGAACACCACAACCTCCAAAACATGAACCCCAACGGGCCACCCATCCACTTGCCCACTCTAGACAATGGTTCCCCCTACCTACAGGAGGACTGCTATGACAACGAAACAGAGGGTGACTATGTGTCCCACATGGACGGGTCAGTGATCTCACGCAGAGAATGGTACGTCTGAGAAGGAGACAATAAAAGAACATTACTTGAGAGAAACGAGAATTTTCTTTAACGAGGACAGAGGTATAAAAATCAGCTTATCAGATCAGAAGAATAAAATGAAATACATCTTCCAACAACAAACAGGAAAAAAAAAAAGTACTTTTTTTTTTAATCTGGGCTTGATTTAGAAAGTGTTGGTCTTTGAAAACAAATACCATGGAGTTGTAGAAGTAGTGTTTTCCTGCTGCAGCAATAATGAGGGACTGGAGGAAAGGAGGGGGGTTTCAGGATGTAAAGGGAGAGGTTCCACTGGTCTATTATCACAGAGTGGACTTGAGGAAAGAAAAAAAATCTACTAAGATTATGCTACTCTGTGTGTGCGTGTGTACACGTGTGTGTGTGTGTGAGTGCATGTGTGCGTGTCTATCTCAGACACCACATTGCACATGACTGTAAATTCCATTCCAGGTGGAATGTGTTCTAGATCTTGTAATTCCATATTTTTTTCTTATTTATTTTCAGTTATTCATTTTACTCCTCATATAGCAGAGATGAAAGAAGGAATCGTTTCAGTTTATGCTTCAGCGTTAGCCACAACAATGGCCACTAAAGTGTTAAGTACGTTTAATCAGTGTTCAGCGCAACTCATAGTTTGGTTGAGAAACTTATCAGTGAATGAAATGGACAGTGATGCAGTGAGAGTATTAATGTTAAGGTTTACTTCACAAGTGCTGTCTGATTTAAGCTGTTTTAACCTTCCTCTGTATTGTAACACACACTCCCTACTAAACCTGTCACTCCTTTGAACGTCGGACAGACTAAACAGTTTGAAAAGACTAGTCATAACTTGGGCATTAAAAGAGAAACCATTTCTGTTTGTTTGGCTGTAAGAGGTAAAAAAAAAAAAAAAAAAACATTCAAATGAAAAGGGGGATGGATTATTGCTTTGAGACATCAAAAAGTCATTGGTTTGACTGTAGCTTGTGGCAAGTGCAGATTTAAGGCACTCCTTTTAATTTTATTTTGTTTTCCCTTCTTCTTCCGCCTCCACCCTCGCACTCCCTACCACTGGCTGAAAGGTTTAGATTTCTCAGAATAGACCACTTCATCTTTCTCTCTCTCTCTCTCTCTCTCTCTCTCTCTCTCTCTCTCTCTCTCTCACACACATGACACATCTGTTACACATGCTGCCCCAGCCCAGTTTCAGACTAGCCTCACCTCAAAGTTCCAGCTTTTTAATTAACTCTCTCTCTCTCTCTCCCTCTCTCTCTCTCTCTCTCTCTCTCTCTCAAATTGACTTTGATTGTGTTTGACCTCAGAGATGAGTAGAGCATATGTTTCCTAGCCTACTTTTAGTTTGCATTAAGAAGATCTTGGTGGTCATCTGGACGTTGGTTGAATAGTAAGAGGAAAAGAGACTTAAACTGCCAGACGTTGCTACTGTTCTGTTCTGGGCATCACACAGGGATCGGCAGTGCCGTTACTACATCTGCATTCCTGCCCACATTGTGTGTGCAATATGAGATCCCTCCTATATTTAACTTGAGTGGAAGGACAGTCCTCTTGTGTTTTGTCCTTATGTTTAGTGGAAAGATATCGTATGACAAAGAGAATCTGCAAAAAAAAAAAAAAAAAAAGATCCTTTGGTCTCATGACTTGATAACCACACTAAGTGCTTTGTTTATTAAAACTGCCATTTTTCTCCTTCACTGTCTTAGTTTCCATAACATCCTCATTTTGTAAGGAGTGCGTTATTCTGTGCTCCAGTGTATTTGTAAAAGATCTTCATTTTGTGCGCATGAATGTTTAGAGAGCTGTTAAGCATCGGGAATGGAACAGGTAAAAGTAACGATAGCTTTACTATTGACATTGATTCAAACCAGCAGTAAAGGTTTGCTGTATTTGAAAAACTGAGTTTAAAGGACAGTTTTGCCTTTCATTTTTTTTTTTTTTTCCACCATTCTGCTCATTTGGTAGAACAGCTGTAGCGATGGGAAGTTTCATGCACTTCGCTGTCTGTGATGTTATGGCTTAGTTTCAAGATGCTAAACCTTAGCATCCTTATAACCAGACACAATGGGTGTAATGAGACCAATATTTAAACTAGCCAAACCATGACATCATATACAGCCACTGCTTCCAGCTAAGGATACTAATTACTCCAGTCTTGAAAACAAGCCATCACGGGCAGTGGAATGCATCTAATCCCCACTGAGAGTTGTTTTATGGTGAGAACGATGATGATGATAAAGATAATAATAATAAAAAAAAAAATTGGCAAACCTTTCCTTCAAAGAATACATTGCAGATTACCTTCCAGAGGCAGAATGTTTGGGGATGTTTTGGGTTTTTTGTTGTTGTTATTTGCCTACTGCTCTGAAACATTTGGAAAAGTATTATTTATTCTCATTATTACTACCCTGACTTCCCAAAACACAGACTTTATACATGATTTGTGCCTTCAACTATACAGAAATCATCCACACATTTGCGCTATCATTGTTACGTTTACAGCAGTCTTTTTTTGTTGTTATTGTTGTTGTTGTTGTTTTTTTATGCTCCTCTAATGTATTTTTGTCAGTGCAGTTCCTATTTTCACTCTTTTTTTTTTCTGATTATGAAAGTTATATTGCTCTGCCTTATACTCACAAGATGACTCTTGTAGCATCAAAGTTACAAAGCACCTAATGATTTTAGTTTCACTGGAAATCTAGTACAGCAGTACTGTGAAGTACTAAGTTGGTCAGTTGTAAAAAATATTGTTGTTTGTAAATATGCTGGTGGGACTTATTTGTCAATGGGATAAATCATATTTTTATATGAAATCTGAAAACATTACTTGGAGGATGTGAACACATACTGTGTTCTTTTCAAGTTGCATTCTTTTTTATATTAGTTTCAAAGCGTTAAATTGATTATTTGTACATACTAGAGTTATGTAAATGATCGTATCAGAAACAAGGGATTTTCCTTTCTTTTGAGATGTCATCTGTTTATAATTATAATAATAAAGACCATGTTTTCTTTGAGCGTGTGGATGTGTTGGTAATTTCTCTTGAGTTCTAAAAGAATGATATTCCATTGTCAACAGCTTTATATAAAGGCCTGTGTCACTTAACATTTTCATCATCCATTCTTCATCCACTTCATCATCCTGTTCACCACATTACGACGATAAAAGAGGGGGTTTTTGCGTCGGGGAAACTGGCACCAAATCACACGCAATCTGTCGCAATTAAATTTGACAGGCTTTTATTATGAAGCACCGTTTGCACTTTAAAATGCAAAATCCCCCCCCCCCCCAACATCCCCATTCCCATGCAGTCCTGACACCTGCGCTCATCACTTACTGACCCTCCACCGTACCTTCTGATCTGGTCCAGTCAGCACCCTCTCCATCACCTCAGACGGTGAGAATAGATCCTTTAGAATGACTGGAAATCGATCACTTGTGCACTGCCCACCCACACGGCCCTCTTCTTCTCCATATTTACATAACCCCTGACTCAAATCTGGCCTCATCTTAACAGTGAGGGTCTTCAACGATTCTTGCTTTTCGTCAGTAGATCTGCTGAAGCGAGACGTCTGTTTTCTGCTTCAGCTTCGAAAGCTTTTTTTGTGTTAAAACTAGGTACGATTCAACCGGTGTTTTTATTATGTTCCTCACCAGAAGGTATAAAAGAACATGTAGCTATGAAAAAATTCAATGGGAAGTTTAATTAACAGGCAGCATTCTGTCGTATCTAATCCTGACTGCTTTCCTTGTTAGACTCACTCTCCAGTTGACAACTCTCTCCAATGTAATGCATCACAGCTTGTCTTTCAGTGTTGCCTCCCACAAGAGACAGAAGAGGAAACTGGATCCCCAGTCACCTCACTGACATGTCGCACAAATATCTCACGTCTATAGTGGTGCTATCACCACGCCAGTGACCACAGTGTCTTGTATGGGGCATGATTGTTCTTGTACTGCCATGTTGTCTGACAGGGATAACCCCTATCTAATCAATCACTGCTGAAGGCAGCATGTTTGTGCAGCCTGTGAGTAAATACCTCTTTGTGTTGGTGGCCTTCAGCTGCTTTCTCTTCTCTCATCTCTAAATAGCTCGACTGCTTTCTGGCATAAGGTATACTTTTGCTTGTTTCTTCACACTTCATGAATCTGTCAGCAAATGTGTTTTCTTACATTTCCAATGGTCTCCATCCAGTGTCTTCAGTTTGCCCTATAGTGTTACCTGTGGATATTTCAAGGGGCTGACTGATTTACATATCTTTTGTTTATGAATGGGTGTGTGGTGGGAGGTTGCGTTTATCTTAAACAGAATACATCTTTAGAAAGTCAGCTCTACAAGTTTCTTCCATATTATGATACTTAATTGGGGTCATTTAAGGGTTTGCTCCCAGTCTTTCATTTTTTTTTTTTGGTCCGGTTTCTTCTACTCGGATTAAAAGGCTAGAGTGCAAGCCACGTTCTTCTCCGAAAAAAGAGAAGGAAAAAAAAAAAACTCGGTTCTATTGTTGGCTAATGAACACAAACCAAGCACCAGGGAGCACACATCTAAGGCCAGATCTGACACAGCAGAACAGACAAATTGTTTGAGCTCATGGGTTTGGAATTAACAAAATGCTACAGAAGGTGTGTTAGGGTTAGGGCCAATGGAACACAAGATATTACGGTAGAGTGAAAAAGGCTTTTACTTTTCTGAGCTGATTTTAACCTCTTCTCTCAGGGCTGTAAAACAGGGCCCCTCGGCAGATCAGCGCTTGGGTCAGTGCGGCACCTCTGACCGTGGGAGTGTGTTTGGAGGACTGGGGGTGGGGGGGTGGTGGTGGTGTTGATGGGAGGGGGGTGGTGATAGGACAAAGGGCTCTCTTTACATCAGCAGGGAAGTGTTGTCACCATAGCGACTTCACAGAGTGCGCTCTGAAAACCAGGGCAAGTCATCAACAACTACAAAAACTAGTTGTTTGAATACTCATAACACATGGTCTAATATTTATTTAAACACTCACGCCACCTCTGAGTGTTAAAGCCCTCTGACTTTGTAGCGGAAAGCCACTGACAAAACTGCGATAGCTATACCTGCATCATTTAATTACTAGCGTACCGCTGAATCTGGAGTTCATATCTCGTCTGAATTCAAGAAACCGCTTCAAGTCAGACAAAAATTAACCTCAAAATGTGCAGTGCTGCTTTAGAGGGAGGTGATGCATTAGCACAAACCAGAGGACATGAATTGTTTTCCTCGTGAAAGGTTTCATATTGGAAGACAGTGAATGAGGACACATTGACAAAAGCTTCTTTGTGCTTTCAACTCCTCTGGGAGTGAGAGCAAAGACAGTGACGAGGTTTCACTTATACACTTCATTGTTGTTTCTCTTTCTTCTCTTTCTCTTTCTTCTCTTAGGCTTCTTACCTACTATGAATAGTTACCGAAAAAGTCTTTAGAAAACTCATCTGAACTGTTAAAACTCCTGTATTTCTGTGTGGTGTCAAAAAGCAATTTGATTGGGGTGAGAACGGGCGGGTTCATCCTTCAGTTTTAGTGATTGCCAAATGAATGCTCTGTCCTTGTCTCTTCACTGACCAATCTGGGAAGGACAATGGAGAGGTGTGTAACAGTTGTTCAATATGTAACTACTAGTGCATGCACTGGTCCTTCATGAGGCTGAGAACTAATACCTCCCCCTGAGAACTAATACCTCCCCCGAAAATACTTTTCTTCAGTAGCTTGACGTTTTTGGCACTGAGTACTCATGCATATGCAGTTGTAAGCCTCTCTCATGTTCAGGCCTCTAATTGGGATCATGGCATATTAGGCCTGTGAACTGAATGGGTGGGCATTAGTTTCTCTGAAAACTGACAGAGAGACCTCCCCACACTGGTCCGTAGTGGTAGGAACACATATAATCCTTTAAATGATTTTAAGTCCTTTTTCAAACAATACTGTGTACTCCTGGGAAAGATCTGTGGTATTAAAAACTGATGGTGTTGGTGAACATGTGAGAGGTTTCAGATACCCCAACATAGCAGGGGCCCAGTCGGGCTTCTCTTACCATTTTTCTGTCTCTTAAGAGCAGGAATGCTGGGCACAGATGAATGTTACGAGTGAGTTATGTTTTAAAGCGTGACTTAAAATACCAACTGTGTCTTCTCTGTCTGGGCAGACTGCAGTGATGTTCTGTTGGTGGCTGTGTTTTTGTAAAGGTTTATGGTGTGTTTGTTCCACCTGTTCTGTGGCTGTTGCCCAAGAACAGGTGGAGGGTTTGGAAACACAAAAGAAATAGGGAGTTTGATTTCACACTGTCTGTGTGTGTGTGTGTGTGTGTGTATACGTGTGTGTCTGACTTTGTGTTGAAACAGAAGTGATGAGTCATAATGATATACCACATGCTGGAATACCAGTCACGAGAAGTTATGCATGCACATGGGCACCCCTTGACCCAAGAATAACTCATAAAGATCAATGCCATCATTTCTATCTTTACATTGCCTTAAATTGTTTTACGGAATACACCGAATTATGATTTGCTTCACAATGTTTTGATTTGCCTGCGTTTAACGTCATTAACGCAAACGTCGACCCCCCCGCGCGCCAACGAAAAGCCGAAGGTGCCAGAAAATTTAAGAAGCACGCGTAATGACTCTACTGCACAACACCATGTTGCACTATAGTTTGGGAGGAGGATGAGGTGAAACACAACTCGTGCCAAACTTAATAAAGTGCTTACGATAGACAGAAAGGGGAAGAGCCAGCCTTTAAAAGCCATTAAAAGCACAACAGCGTGAAGTCCTAATTACAGGGACTTAGCCCTGGTCTGCACTGTACTCCCGCTGTGACGGTCAGGAGTTAGCTCCTGCCTCTCCCGCTGTTTGGAGGAAGAAGCTGAGACTGACTCTGGGAGTGCTCTCAAAACCAGTCAGGATACAGTCCGTAGGGCACAACTGGACATTCCTAACAGCGCTGTCAGGAAAATTTGTAAAATCACTTCGTCAAGCGCTAACGTGGTTAAAAAAAAAAAAAAATTGATATGAATGTAATTGTTGTAATGTATTGTCATGTCTGTTCCTCTAAGCGCAGTCTGTCATCTGAACGCATGTAAGATCAGACTAATTTGCCCCCTACTGGCGTATCACATGATTATGCTTGTGCTCAGTTTACAAGAGGAAAAAAAGGGTAATGGAGAGGCAATGGCCCCAGCCAAGCAGGCCAAGTACGCCGAGAGAGTGGGAAGTCAAAAGAATGTCTAAAGAAATCAGCTAACACATTTTAACCTTACCCTTTCCTGTTTTTCACCAACACCTCTCTTATTCAGAGAGCTAAGTCAGGACGGCTTCATCAGTCCCTGCAACACTACGTTAATGAATGCAGTCACGTCATGTAGCTGCTTTAGTTACAAATAGTAAACATTCAACAGGATGTAGTCTCATTTTATTTTTGGTGAACGATATGGAAAGAAGTGTACAGTGGCATAGCTGAACTCAGTTGTTGTGTTAAATACTCCTCTTATTTATGAGCAGAGGGAAACCCAGGGCAGTTAGATGGAGGATTCCCCAAGCTTCTTCTTACTGCCTCTGGCTAAATAAAAAAATGAAGAAGGAAATGAGAGATAATTGACTGCGCACTGGTTAATGCTCTGTTTTACAAACTCTCCTCTACCTGAAGCTATGTCACATAACATAAGCGTATTTAAACATCCGTTTGGTCTCGTCGACGGGGAGTCACTATTGTGATAAGTCTTTGATTTACATTATGTCAGCAACGCCGCAAATTGTGAATCATTAACTTTTATAATGCTCTCAGTTAGCTTGAGTCTCTAGGCTGCCTGCAGAACAAAAGGCTGGGTGGTAGGCAGCTCGGCTCTCTCTCTCCTCAGCCGCAGTGTCGTCTGGATGTTTAGCTACGTTATTAAATTCACCACTGGCAGCGCTACCTGGAGGGGTCATGAGTTTGTGTCACTTCAACGCTGTGGATCAGGGGGCATGGGAGCCGTGACAATGCACTTTCATTTCTGCCTGCCCCGTTATAATGCCAGAACGCAATAAAACTGTCTGGCCCCCATGTCTGGCTCCAGTCAGACTGTTTTTATTGACCTAAAATTCAAGCCTCTGAGATTATTAGGAGGGAACGTCAAATTGAAAATAGAATTGCAAGAGTTTTGTTTTTTGTTTTGTTTTTTTTTTTCCTTTGGGTTGCAAAAGTTGGACGTCATTAAGCAGTTACTGGACACTGGACTTTTAGCGAGTTACCAATTATACAGGATGCAACCGTTTTGAGTATTTTGATGATAAAGCAGACCCTGGTGGAACCAAAACTGTTGTAAATCTGTCACAGACGCTAAAGGTCATTTTTGTTGGAACTCTAAACAGTTATTTTGGCAACAGCAAATTTTGGGGTGAGAAAACTTGCTTCCACGATGGTTTAGTTTTTTTGTTATCTCTTAAAAGTTTGCAGAGTAATTTTAGTTTACTGCTGGTACTGCTGGAGTCTCACAACCTATGCCCCACGCCAGAGGACACAATGATGCCAGGCCTCCAACTGTGTCAAAATCTGTCATTTTGCACGTTTTGAGAAGGACTGTCCTCAGCACAATTTGTTGGATTCCACGTTTACAAATTATCACGACATATTTCACTTAAGCATGCGCTTGTCCCCTTTGTATGTGTTAGCAATAAGATTAAATTCTGGACGTGAGAGGAAAAAAAACAGACCGATGTTTGTCCTTTGATTAATTACCAATGTCAGGTGTTTTTGTTTCTGTTTTTATTTAGTCATTGTGCTGGGTTCTTTATCGTAATATCGCTGCTGTGTCCGCTTGAATAGTCAAAAGCTTTTCTGCCTCATCTTAAATGGTATAAGGTGAGGAGAGAATGACAAACTATGTTTAGGTCTCGCGTTGTTGTTTTGCGCCCACGTGTCTGTTTCTGATGTAATGTCAAACCTTTGTGTCATGACATTTTCTCTGACATTCAGATGTAACCTTAACTGCCCTCCATTCAGGATGCCCAAATCCTGACTGTACCATCACACGGTGAGACTGCACACAGATACGGCCTTGTCAGGAAGCACAATCAGTGACTGCAGCACAGTAGTTTTAAATTAGCATGGCTTTTCTGGCATTCAAATATGTTAATGTTTATGGAGAGCTCAAAACAGTATAACACATAATGTCAGTTCCACCTGTAAAAGACTATCTTACTGAAGTATCTTAGGTTTATACACGTATAATAATTCTTCAGAGATTCCGACTATCTAAGCGCGGTCATCCATCTGTAATATCTGACCATTTTAATTGTTTTTGTTGAGGTTTTTTTGTTTTGTTTTGTTTTGTTTTTTAAAGACTATGCTGAACAATGTATGAACTGAGGGGAAGAGCCAGTTGGTGTGATAGGACCATGAGACAGAGTATGCATGAGTAGGACATGACTAATTACTTGTAATTAAATCTGGCCCATTAAGGAAATCGATTGCACAATCAGCAGTGATCTTCTCTGACCAGTGTTTATGGGCACGTGAGAGGAGGTGGCCTGGCTGTTTTGGCTGTCATTTCCTCCCAGCAGAAGTCTGCGGTCAGCACTGGTCCATTGGCTCCCTGATTACACTGAGGACAGCAGTATAAAATAAGATCTTGGAATGCTCTCTCAGCAACATTTTAGAAGGGTATACAGGGGTGAGGGTTCACTCACAGGCCACAGTGACATCATATAATTTAAGGAATATTCTTTTAAAATTGTTTGACTTACATGATGCAAATGATGGGGTATGATAACTATGATTAATGCAGCGCTCAGTCTGAACTTTTAGGGCAAGACAGAGCACAATTGAGTGTGGCAGTAATGCAGTTGTTGACTGGTTTACTTACAAAACCGTGGCGCCACTCGGTATTTCTGGATCTCTGGACATCCATTACCCTTTGTGCACTATTACTCATCTTAGGTCTGCTGGACAGGAATCTTCATTTGATCAAGTAGCCATGGGCAAACTCATCAGCACTGCTTCAATCGATAATGCAAATCACTTGACCACGCTAACAGCAGTGCGATTACCCAGCATGTAAACACAAACTCTTCCAACCCCGTGAATCATCACGGCGACACGCAGTAGGCTAAAATCGTGGAGACAAGGTTAATGTGCCTTTATACCAAAACGGACATGTTCATTTTCAACATAGATTTCAGTGCGGAGTACGTCTTTTACAGCCTTTACGATGTTTCGTCTGCATGTATTACAAAGACTTTTTGAACTTACTGCAGTAATTATAGTGGACGTGTTTTAATTCGCAATCTTGTCTGCCCAACCTCAAGGTGGCAGTAGCGAGCTAAAATTAACTGAAATTGTAAATAGCACGGCGCCACCCCAATCCCTTTGCACGGAGTAATAAATTCTCTCGGTTAAATAAACGGCGCATTATAAACACAAACTGGGCTCATTGCGTGAAAAAAAAATCCATTGCTAAAAATAATGAGGAGGGACTATGTCAGAAGGGCCAGTTTGAAATAGCTCATAACGGGAAGAGTTCTTTGTTTAACCAAAGTGCTGACTGTGGAAGCAATGCATTCTGTAGAGGAATGCAGTACAAATGACTGACCAGTGCTTTTACCTTTTAGGAGAGAGCGTTTAAATACTGCTAAAACTCATTAAAACTGTGCTGATATACAGCTCCCCTCTCTTTGTCTCACCTTTGCATAGAGCAATCAGTCCAAAGGTGACACTTTTGTTTGTTTGTTTTGTTTTGGGGTTTTTTGCTGGTTGCATTGCACATTCTGGGTCTTGTGGTCATGTTGGTGCGCACACCCGAAAATCACACTCGCTTTTTCTTACTCTTGTGTATTCTTGTACTTGTTTTGCTTCTCTTGTAGGCAGGAGTGCAGTTTACGTGCAAACAATGTGTATGCATGTGCTGTATGTAAACATGAGTTTGTATATTTATATATGTTTCTTCAGCATCTCTATGCGTTTCAAGCCAAATCAGCCCTGCACAATAAATTTGAGTTGGCTTGTGCGTTTCCTTTTCAAATAGTAAGTGTCAAGTTGATGTAGTTGCACTGGAAACCTCAGAACCGCTGAAAACAAACTGAGAGTCAAAACAGGAGACCATCCACTGTGGTTATGTCAACTTAACATCAGCCTCTCAGTACTCCCAGTATTCAACCCTTGGGGGACACCATCAACCCTGGGGTCAGGGCAATCATGAAAAGCATGGGCTTCTACAGAGCCAGATCTCACCAGAAAACTAGACAGACCAATAAGATATTATAACAACATCAACAACGGTTCTGACGTGACCTCTGAGAAATCATATGACATCATCTCTTCCGTTGATAGGAATTCAACTTCAGTCCTTAATAATCCAACATTTTGATAACTGAGCCACAGTGTTTGCTTTTAAAACTGATTCTCTTTGTCTCTCTCAATTCTCTTCCTCATGTCTGTGGTTTTGGCCGCGCTGGTCTTTTGTGTGTCTTGTTTTGCTATACTGCATCCAGAAATGCTTTGGGGTGTGTTATTTTCCGTCATCTTGGTCTCTCTGCTCTCATTCCCTGTGCTGTCCTGTCATACTCTCTCTCCTTTGTCCTCAAACACTGTGCAGGTACCTCATGAACAATGAAATCTTCTCAGTTGGTTTAACTGTGGTCATATAATGACTGTCTGCATTTCACAGAGTATAAAATGCATTCAGTTTAAAGTGTTACACTGGCAGGGTGATTATAAGTCAGTGGTGTCAAATGGCATACTGATATATTGCCTATCAAAGTGATACTGCAAGAGAAATTGACTCTCTTGGGAGTTAATGGGAAGCACTCTATGGAGTAGAATCATATTTGGCCAGACTTACATTAACACCTCTTTTAATGCTTTGTCTTGTTCTGTCAGTAGCATTTTGGCCATAAAGATGACCAATACCTTTGATATGAAGAGTGATGTCAAACATGATATGGGAAAAGAGGTAAAAAGGCAAGTGCATGCACTGTTAAACATTTTTTTCCCTTTCTGAACATTTCTGTTGATGAAATGTAACTTGGATAGTCACAGAGTAGCCTACTTATATGATAAAACTATCCAGTTAGAGGAAATGGTCCAGTTTGAAAATGTACTGTTATAGATGTTTGCATGTTTAGGGTGAGGGCACAGCAAGCACCTCAAAAACCACAACTCCAACTCCAAAAAAATGATGTTTTTTTTTTTTCTTTTTATTTAGCGCCGGCTGCCAACAATGCACCTGCAGGAAAGCCTATGATTTAGAAAGACCACGCGAGCTAATCTGATCAGTCAAACAACTCTTGGTCAGTGCATTTTACAATACATATAATTTAAATCATTTGAGACAGCACACATGTGCGTGAAAGCGCTGCCTGACAGTGTGGACATGCTAATGATAGGAGTTTGATGATCACGGCCTTGCAGAGACCAAAATCGCAATTGCCATTAATGTACAACAGATTGTGCCGGCCTAAAAATAATACATGCAGGCCAGAAAGAAAGACAGAAAAGATTATTCCTTAACCTTGTAATGGTGTTGGTAGAGGTCACTCCTACTACTGCTAGTACTACTACCACCACGACCACCAAGTACCAAAGCAAAATTTGAAATTGTAGCACACTTGACAGGCGGCTGACAGGAGCCTTTCTACATTGGCAGAAACAGCAGAGTGAGTGAGAGGATGTGGCACTGTCTGCACACTGTAGATCTACACAGGCCACGCCTCCAGGCTGATTCAGTCTCAGTTTTTACAATACCAATAATACAGTGCTCTGTTTAATTCATACCGTAGTTTTTAAAATGATTCTTAACCATCATATTTTTGAGGAAAAAGGATCAAAATAATCAATCATAAAGTCAGACTTAATATTAACGCCGTACGTTTAACAGAATACAATGACTGCAAGGTTTTCACACCCTTGTCTACTGATGTACAACACATCAAAGAGACCTGCCTGTTAACTCACTAACAACTTCATGGGCTGTTTGGCACCCTCTTCTCCAATGAGGGAATTCCTCTTCGCTGTTCAGACCTAAATGACCCTGCAACAAGGAAAGGTCGAGAGTTTAGTGACCCCCCCAATAAAGACAACCATAAATATCTGTGCCTTTGCAACAAACCAGACTGAGACTAAAGTTATGGCCCACTAGCAAAAGATCCTACTCATCCAACACTATAAGAACTCCAGTCACATGAGTTGGTCTTTTTGATTATGTTTGTGCTACTGAAAGTTAAGGTGCTTTGTAAATGAGACAAAGTAACTGTTAAACGAGGTATGAAAATCATAGTGTATCTATAAGTCCCTGAGACGGAGCCCCTCCCTCTTGAGCTCAATCGTGACAAGTGTCTTCTTCTGACAAGGTGCGAGTGGCCTTCCCATTGAATGTATGCCATGTCTGCATGTTGTGCTGGCGGAGTCCAGGCTTCCCCTTGCGTACTGGATCGAGCTGTGTAACGTGGGATGGGGGGGAGGCATGCCAGGCATGGTGGGCTTCACCAGTGCTTTCTCTACCCCATCCGGACACAAACCTGCACCGAAATCTCAACCATCTGTTAGAAGTGACAAAACGTCCAGGGGTAAGCATACTGCTCTGTTAGTGTGGATTTTAACGGTGACTTCAGTTCTACAATACTGAATTATTTTCCCTCTCAAGAACCAAATAGCGAGATGTCTCTTACAGACCAGCAGGAACTTTGTCATCTTTCTCAAATATGCGTCGGATGTTTCTCTCTGCATCGGTGGATTCTGAACTGTCTTCTGTGGACGTACAGTGAATGAGTCAGTTGATTGTATAAAATTCAGAATGTAATATGGCTGGATGCAGCATAGCCCTATCAAGTACAGACAAAATGGATTCCGGTTAGAATACAACAAAGACTCCCTCTCTCCCAGATGGACATATCATGTTTCTCGATATTCCAGTGCTGGGCAGTTTGCTGTGAGCACTAATGCTCTCTCTGTCTTCCCACTCAGTGTAATGGAAAATTGGTCATTGGTGCCTGCCAAGACACAGTCTCCTCTTCTAATAAACAGCCATTCAGCACTCAGTAGGCCACTACTGTAGTCCATTCACAAGTTAAAGAAAACCGTTTTAATGCATCAAACAGGATTAACATGCAACGGTGGGAGACCTCAGTGATAGCAGAGATTAGGCCATCATATCTTTTCTCGCTTATTATCTTTCCCATGTTGTTGTCATAGACATGCATAGTAAACAGATGGCATAGCAAAGGCATATGCTACAGTTTAGGCTCTCTCAACACAATGAGGATTAATTCTCACTTTGTTGCTGGCAGGACATGAGTCAGAGGGAAGAAAAAAAAAAAAACCAGGTTTCTCGGTCCTTGTCGAATTGATACAAACACACTGACATGCTTCACAGTGAAAACCAGAGCACATTTACTGAGTTCAATGATTAATGTGGTTTGGTTTCAAGTGCCTCGTTTTTCTTTTCCTGCTGCATTGTGCAGAATAAGGTGTGAGATGAATAACGGTGTGATCTGAATTATGCTGCAACAGTTCACACATCAGCGAGTCCCAAGTCTAAAAGCTAGATAATACTCATAGTGTCTAGGGTCAGTCTATCATGTTTAAATCAACTAAAGGGACTGTCTTTAGCAACCCAGGTAAAATATGCCATGATAGTGCCTCTCTTGTATTTTGACAAAATGCTCTCTCTCTCTCTCTCTCTCTCTCTCTCTCCCTCACATATATTTTTCTCTCCCCTAAAAGTGAGTAACTGAGACATGCCTCTGTGGAACACATATATTTCATATATTTTAAAATAAATTAAAGCACTGACATATCACCCATTTAAAAAGACAATGACCTGCACTAAAGACATACTATACCTTCTTTTACCAACTTGACACACTGAACACAGCAGTGAATTCTGTGTTTTCCACATGATACAATTTGCATAGGTATTTGAATGTGAATCCACATAACATCTCAAGGGCGTATTTTGTCATGTGTCATATAACCATAAGTCATAAATCATATGACATGACACTGTTATCATCAGGTGTCACTGAAATCATGCAAGTGATGGCGATGCACTGATTCTCTCAGATGTGGATACCCTGGTCAGACAACAGTCATTTGCAATAGTAATTTTCTATATATTCAAACCACTTCATCGTTGGAATTCAGTTTAATAACTTAATTCAGTGTGAATGAAGTATGTGGAAAGATGAATCAACAGAATAAGTTCATATTTTCCACGTTATTACAGTCTCAAGAGAAGAGCGGAGACTAGACAGGAACTAAACTGAGGTTTGTACCAGTTCATTATCATCCTGTTTACTCGATCAACTGCCAATCTGTGGTGAACTTGTTTGAATGTCAGTCAGAGTTAAGGGGGGAAAAAATACCTTAGATGGTTTTGATATGTCCGTGCATTACCCTCACTATACTGGCTTATCGAACAATGTTTTTGGCGTCTCCTGGCATGGTCACTGTTTTCATACCGTTCATTCAATAAATCTTTCTAGATTCAGAACACTGTCTGTGAATGGCGTCCCACTACCATTTGGGTATTAAGAGCAAGAAACTGAAAAACCTCAAACTCAAAATCTGACAAAGAGTGAAACTCCTGTTTCGTTTTTCATTGAACGAATAGAGGCACCGTTTAAAACCACACGTTTTGTCTTTCTATATCATTATTTTGATGACTCAAAGGTTTTTTAGTCCGCGCATCCTAAGGGCTCCTCACTTTTCAGTGTGAAGCGGCGCAATCAGAGTGGCAGATTAAAGATTAAAGAAAAGGTTGAGAATAGGGAAAGTTATCAGTATAAAGAGAAGTCTACCATGACATGACAGGACATAGCACACATATTAGGCTGACACATTCTCTCCACATCTTTATATTCAAAATGCTTAAAGACAAGTTTACAAGGGTACTAAGTGTAAATGAGATTAAACAAAACAAAAAAAAACAAGTCTACTTCATGAACGAAACTGATGGAATGGCGTTATAATGGTTATTTAATGAACTCTACACTTCAAACAAAGTCAACATTCCATGTACATGAGTTCTGGGACAGATTTTTTTGCTCTGTGCTATTTTATGAGTCAAGCGAACTAGTTTGTCTTTTATTCATATGCCACTTTTGGTTATGCAAACCCACAGCTCACTGTCTGGATGTTAGTTCCTGCCACTCCTCTCTTATGTTCTGACTGCATTACAGTTTTCACTTGGATGGATAAGACTCATCATGTTTGCACTCTTCCATGGTATATGCAGACTGAGACATGTAAACTGATGAGCACAACGTATGTCATTCATATCAAAGTTCAGATTCTAAGCGAGTCACAGAATTTACAGAAAAACCCCAACTGTTTTATGAGAGAAATTTTGGTAGCTGTAATATGGACAATGTATAAGCTGAAATTCTTCAGTTTTGTCGATGACAGCTGAAAGGCAAAGCAACATGTGTGAAAAAGGATGTCAAAAATAAGGGATTTTTAAAACAGCACATGCAAATCCTGATTTGCATGTTTCAACAATCCTGATTGCTGAAAAAAACAAACAAAACCCCCCCCCAAAAATAAAAAAGAAGTCACCAGTCAAGATTTTCTACATAATGTGATCTCCTACATAATGTGATCAAGATTTTCTACATAATGTGATCTCCTACATAATGTGATCAAGATTTTCTACATAATGCAGCAGATGAGAGAAACACTGTGTGGGTTACCTATTTTGGGGTTTGGGTTAGAAATAACACACACACACACACACACACACACACACACTTCTCTCCAACAGCTGACTGCAGTTTGTTCTGTCTCTCAGACATATGTGCCTAACCACCCACATTTTCAACCAGCCCAGCACAGACTAAAGCTTGTCAGCTTGTCTCACTCAGTGAGTTAAGCATGGCTCTTTTAAAACTGCTGGCTGTAGGCCTGATCTTAAAGCTTACCCAGAGCACTCAGGTGTATGGTAAGTTTTTCTTTTGAAATATATCGTGCATCCGATAATAATATTTCAGCCCACTTAGGATTTGTCAGTCTTAAATTAATGCAGTGGTTGCAAGGCTCTAATCTGTTTTGGATTAATTAGTAAAAATGAAATCTCATAATTAAGGTATCCACAACATTCAGTTTCTTAAATAACACCAAAGCATTATGAAGCATTAGTTACATTGT
>NC_044500.1:13392057-13407057 GCF_902362185.1 Chanos chanos | reverse complement strand
CTGAGCTCATCACAAACCTAACTCATTTTTATCTCTCTGCATAGAGGGAGACAGGGAGAGAGTATGTCTCTGTGTGTGTGTCTGTGTGTGTGAGAGAGAGAGAGAGAGAGAGAGAGTGTCTCTGTGTGTGTGTGTGTGTGTAAGAGAGAGAGACAGAGAGAGAGAGAGAGAGAGAGTGTCTCTGTGTGCGTGTGTGTGTGTGTGAGAGAGAGAGAGAAAGAGAGAGTGAGTGAGTGAGTGAGTGAGTGGAGGGGGGGGGGGGTAGCGCAGGGGAATGGTGGGGAGGAGAGAGGAGTGGGACCACAGTCTCATTAAAATCTCTAATGGAAAAGAAACGAAAGAGAGAGAGAGAGAGAGAGAGAGAGATAGAACTCAATGGCTTTTAGTCATAATTATTTTCTAACCCATCGTCATACAGTTCGTCCTGAGCTAAATTGAAAAAGTCCTGAATAAAATCTTTTATATCACACACTTTTTTTTTTTTTCCTGTTGGCTGCTGATTGCTTAACAGCCGCTGACTGTAATTGTAGCATTTGGGCTCGTTTCTTTTTATCTTTCTTTTTTTCACGGAAAGCTTTTGTGTAATCTGACATTTCACTTCTTGATGTACGACATTTGTTTTAGAGTGACGGATTAGAACCGAAGACCTCTGTCTTGTTAAAGAAGAAGAGAAAAAAAGAAAGAATAGAGAAAAGACGCCCTTGTGGGAAAGCACAAAGGATTGCACTGATGAAAGAGAAGAACCAATTGTATTGGATGGGGAGGCCAAGACGCGAGTCTTTGTATGAGCTCTTGCAAGCCAAACATCTATTAAACGACAGTAAACACAACTATGACAACAAAACAACGTCTTATACCCTCTCTGAGGCCAATCCTGCATATCTATCTTTAGCTAAAGACAGACATACTCACAGCGTAACACATGCATTCTTATACCAACACGCTGGAACAATTGGGAATCTGGGATGGAACCCATTTCTCTGGATTCCCAGTGATGTGGAATAACTAAAGCCACACTGTTCATGTCTCCAGCACTGACTGTTGTAAGGATATTTCCAAAGTGTGGGGGGAAATGTTAAACAATTCAAACGACATCCTGTATCTTGTATTGATTCCACTTGAAAAGGACTGTCCTGGACTGATGTCCTGACACAAACTATCATAACAGAATTATGCTAATAATTCTTTTACCTCATTTTCACACTTTATGACAAAGCAAAATAAATGATTAGGCGAATCAGTGCTTTGAGAGGTATATGTATAATATTAGTGATAATTATGTGTGCGTGTAGAGGTGGTGAGGGCCAGTTCAGTGAGCTATGACGAAGGGTGTTAACCTTAGCCTGACCTGTGTTGGTTTATGTTTGTCTCAGGCCATGTTGGCTTCTGAAAAAGGACAGGCTGTGTTTATTTAAAGAAACACAGCGGGGTGCACCAGTATGGCAGCAATCACAGAACAAAAAGGCTGATTGTCATAAGGTCACACACACACACGCACACACAGACGCACACACACACACACACTCACAAGCATACGCAGAGGCACACCCCCCTTAATAACGGCTGTGTCACCCACTCTGGGGTGGACTATGTTAGGAAACAGTGACTGAATTTTACCCACAGATCTTTTGTATGTTGTTTTTTTTTTTCCTTTGAAACTTTCATTGGCTTCCAGACTTCATTTGGCCTTCCCCACACCTCCCCTTATGTAACCCTACTCTGGAACAGTGAAAGAGCTCACATGCATAACAGAGCGTCTGTTCCCTGTCAACATTAGCTGCCTACCTCCTTTCCTTTTATGTCTCTTTCTCCATTAGTGATCGAATATCAGCTCACACAATATGGCTTCTTTTACAGATGAATGCTGCCCTCTGAAATATGAAACAATATCAAAAGAATCTGTGTATTTTTTTTTCAGAGCATGTGATAGCAGCTGAGATATCGAGACTTAGATGTTTTTTTTTTTTCCCCCCCTGTCCTTTCCTTGCTCAGGAGGTTCGCTCAAGATGTCGGAATGTTGGAATGTCGGACGAGATTCCTCCAACAGTGAGTCAGTGGGAATCTGAAGGAGAAATCCAGTGGCCATGCTTCACCCTTTTGTTTGGTTGTTTTGTTCACAAGAGCTACACCTGACATTCACATACAGAAACAGATAGAGAGAGAGAAAAAGAGAAAGAGAGAGAGAGAGAGAGAGAGAGAGCCAGAGAGAGAGAGAGAGACAGAGAGAAACATAGAGAGAGAAAACGAATTCTAAGACATGTATTATTTAGGATGTGGTGGGTGTTTAGAAGGTAAGTGAAAAAAAGAAGTATCGACTGAGAAAGTTTAGGGGTGCATGAAAGGAATAAAGAGAATATTTTTGGAAAATATCAGACAGAAAAAGGGCCAGTCATGTGTTTCTAAGTTCCCCTTTCACTCTCATTTCTGCTTGAAAGCGAAGAACCTAACAGCCCTTTTGGCCAGTCTTCCGGCGTTTTCGCTATCACAGAAAAGGAAGGAAAGACACGGAGGAAGAGAAAAAGTGGATGGGGTTGGGAGAAAGTGGAGGGCGTTGGAGGATTTGGGGGTGGGCGGAGAATATTAGGCTGTACAGCCAGGCTCCGTTTACACTGTTTTGGGACACAGGCTTGGGTCAGGATGAACCAGCATGCCATTGGCCATATTTGTGGTTGAATACGTGTGCATCTAGTTGCTTGCGAGAGTTTTGGCACCTTGCTGGCAGTAAACTCTCTTGTTTTTTCTCTCTCTCTCACGCTCTCTCTCTCTCTCTCTCTCTCTCTCTCTCTCACCCTCCCTCTTTCTCTCTGTCTCTCTGTTGTCTGAGCTGAAGCTCAAACCAGTGAGAGGGATTAGTTCTACTCCATTGGGACTGGCTCTATTGCTTTCTTCCATTTCCCAGTCTATTTATTTGACTCTGCGACTTATACCGCTCACATTTCAAAAAAATATCTTTTAGTGAAATAAAACTACATCTCACATGAGGGATTCAGTCAAGACCTTTAACCTGGTCTTATAAACAGGTCTATTTACTAGACCACTACATGCTGGTAAATTTATCTCTTGATACGTTAAACCTCAGACATTTTCAGACTGTAGAAAGTTTGGATTCCACACAACAGCCTACAGTGACACAACTGAAAATCTTCCAAAGTGCTGAAGATATGGACTCTCAGAGCATAGTTCACAGCTGTGATGTTTTTATGTGCTAAGGAGACTTAATTCAGTACAGAACTAACATAGCTGCTGTTTCTTTCCCTCATACGAAGATTTCCCAGAAGTTTATAGTATATTTGCTTAAGTCTTATCAGCTTTCCAACTGTCTTTTGAAGTTTTAACTTGTCACTTCTTTTTATTACGCATGCATTCACAGCTCATTTGGTGTGGTAGGTTTGTTATTCTATTTTATCTGTGATTCTTATTTTCTGTTGCTGTTGGCATCAGAGCACTACTGCATTAGCCTTAGCATTCATTTCTCGCCTATCTTAGCATTAGCGCATATCTTCTTTTCCATTAGCATGGATTTCCTTTTAGTCAGCTACATACAGACTATACATCCACTTCAATCTCATGAAAGGCTTTGATATGTAATTCTTTCTGTCTTGGCACTTGTCTCCTTTCTGTAGCTTGGATATGACAATGCTAGCCTTATACCTCTGAGTTAAGGTAATGAGAGTGGATTAAGATTCATTACAGAAGTGAACGATGACACCACCCACATCCCTGTTCATCACCTCAGAGAGGTTCCCACACGGGAAGAACAGAGAGAGACAAAACAATGCAGCTCACCACGGGGGAAACAGCCGTGATAAAGCAACGTGTAATCCTTCTGCCTTTAGCAATCACCAGAAGAGGCGGAAAATCTCGTAATGCATGTCATGAGCTTTGGCAACCGAAAGCTCAAAAACAGAGGAACTCCCTGACAGTAGAGAGAAGAGAGGATGCTCTTTGCTTAAGCTTAGTTGAAAACTGCGTGTGGGACACACACCGGTTTAAAATGATGAAAATTCTTGCCAGTCTACTGTTAGACAACGACGACATCGGTGACAAAATTAACTGAGGCTGTCTCTGTGTTTGTCTGATTTTCTACATCAGCCAAATCTCTGCAGCAAATAAAACCTGCACAAGAAGGTTTCTTAATGACTTTTGTATTAAACAGAACAAACAAAAGAGAAAACTGAGGAGGAAAGAACCAAGCCATTTTATCTTTACCAGACAGAATTCACCGGAAAGGCTGTGCTCGTAAGGACAGCTTCTCACGAAACATACAAAGTAATATAAATACCACCAGACACAGAGAATAAATAAGTACATATTTTCTCACTCCTATATTCCTTGCTTGAATTTGGACAATATATATATATATATATATATTTATATATTTATTTCCAGAGACACATTTTCAGAATTGAGAAACCTAATATAACCATTTGTCAGGAAGGATTCAAAAGAACATACCACACAGGGACAGTGTCAGCTTGAACTTGGACTTAAACTGCTTTGAGTGGTTTGACTGTAATGAACAAATAACTGGCGGACTACGCATACAATCGCAAGCTCTAGACTGCTTTGGGCCTCAGCAGGTCTAGTTGGTGTGTCTCGTGTATTTGTGTGAGAATGTGCTCAACAGTTTATGAGATGATGAGCTGCTAATACAAGAGGGGTTCAAGGAGTGAACTGGGAAGAGAGAAAGGGAGTGTGTGTGTGTGGGGGGGGGGGGGGGGGGGGGGTAGGTGGCTGAAGCTGTTTGAAAAGCATAAATTCCACTCTCGAGCTTCCTAGACAAACTCGCGTGTGTGGGCCGATCACATTCCGGAGTGCACCGCTCCCCTCTGCCTCAGAGAGTGGCCGCAGAGAGTTCTAGAAGGAAAAGTGATCCCAGGTAATGGCTTACTGTGAAACTAACACCCCCCCCCCATCAGTCACTGCGGGTGGTCACTCTGTCCATTTTGATTTAATAGAGGCAGGCCCTGATTATCCAGCCAGTTTAACTGTGGGTAATTTGAGCTTGTAAATAAGACTGTTAATCACTGCACAGAGAGAAGAGAGAGAAAGAACAAGAGTGAAAGAGATGGGGGAGGGAGAAGAAAAAAAGAGAGAGAGAGAGAGAAAGAGAGAGAGAGAAAGAGACAAGCCAGTTGATTTATGACTTTCTTATTTGCTGGAGACAGAGGTTGACCAACCCCCTCCCTCTCTCTACTGTCCTCTCTGATCTCTCAATAGGAGGAGAGGAGAATGATAGGATAGAAAAGAAGGGCAGAGAAAAGAACAAAAATATCGAAAAAGTCGTTTAAGCATCAGCAAATGCAGGTTTAAAACTGATAAATGCTTCAGTCTTACATACTTTTTGTTGAATTGAACATTCTGATCATTATTTGTATTCTGTTCTCTCTGCCTACGGCGGGATGTGAGGAAAAGGGTTGAATACAGAGAGATGAACGAGAGAAGCAGGGAGTGCTAAGGAACAGAGATGATTCTTTCCCTAGGAGTGGCTGCATGACTAATGAGTAATGTATTCACCTCCACAACAGCTTCCTTTCCAATACACTCCCATTTCCCAGAGCCTGACCATCTGCAGCACACAGGACATGTGTGTGCGCTGCGTATGCATATGTATGTGTGTGTGTGTATGTGTGTGTGTGTGTGTGTGTGCTGCTTCCGTGTGTGGGTGTGTGAGCGAGATACATGAGAGCACCCATGTGTGTATTTTTGTCTTTAATATTTTTTGATAAATAGACTGTCTTTTCAATTATTCAAAACAACAAGCAATCATCTAACTGTCAACTTTTGACATACATTAAAACCAACTAACCAAATAAACAAATGAATCACTAAAATCTCATCCACCTACAAGGTTGAAAAATATGAAATACCCCCCCCCTCCATATTCCCCCTGTGTGACAGTGAGCTTGTCTAAGGCTTCCATCGGATGAAATACATTAATCCAATTTCATGAGCAGAGAGGGAGAGAGAGAAGGAGAAAGAAAGAGAGAGAGACAGTGAGTGAGAGTGAGAGAGAGAGAGAGAGGGAGGGGTTGGGAGGGCTAAGCACATAGCATATTTTGTGTGTGTGTACGTGTGTGTGTGTGTGTGCGCGCGTGTGTCTAAAGTGCATATGTCCTTGGGTACGTTTATTTGTGTCCTTGGGCAAAGAGCCTACAGTTCCTGAATGTCAAGAAGATGTCAGGGAGTATCAAAGCCTCACAAGGAAACACTATCAGAGAGAAGCAGAGAGTAGCTACACTGTCACAGAAAGCCTGCTAAAGTGAACTCCTGGCTCAGCCAGCACCAGAGAGTTAGGGAGCCTGGCTACAGAAGGGTTAGAGCAGTACAGTGGGGAGCAAAGGAGAGCAGAAGAGAAGAGAAAAGAAGAGAAAAGAAGAGAAGGGAAGAGAAGCAGTTGCATTTATTTTTTATTCCCTGCTCTCCAATTCTTTTTCCACCCTCTCCACCTTTCCACATAGTGCCTCCCAGGTACACTCTCATCCATATCGATCTGCATTGATCAGTGGATGGATTATACCACTTCAGGAGAGTGGCTGGAGAGGGGGGGGGGTGAAGTGGTGGATTGAGCTGACCTATAGTAAACCATCTCCTGTCAGCACTCTTATACCTCCCTCTTGCCTGTAGCCTCCACATTTACAAATATTATATTTCAGATTCAAATTTGGTTTCGGTATTATGTGGTTAAGAGAAAACATGACGTTGTTGTTGGTCCAACCCTGACGCTTTCTGACAAAAACAAACAAACAAACAAACAAACAAACAAACAAAAACCCTGCTCGCTCATCCATAGATCAACTGTAGACGGTTGCGTATTGCTCAAGGCAACTAAATGAAGAAAACTGAAAGATTTTTCTTTTACTGGTGGTGCAATTTTGGGATAATAACATTAAATCCTACTGAAAAATAGCAATGATCACAATTTCTATAACAGCAGGCCCCATAACAATAAAAATATATATTACGGCAATTTCTCAAAGTCTCAACTTTCTAAATGACAAAAACATTAAAACTCATACCTGTCAGGTACCTCTCCCCCACTGTCTCGTCTGTCTGTTCCCTTTACTCCATTTTTACCCCCCATCTGTCTGTCTCTCACTCATTAACCTTAAGTCATTTCTTAGGTTGTAGTAGAGTTTGTCAGTACATGGTATCTAGTCAGTACATGGGTTTGTGTGTCTGTTCATGCATCCGTCCATTCATCCCTACGTCCATCCTCTCTCTCTCTCTCTCTCTCACATACACACACACTCACACACACATGCACACACACACACACACACACTCACTCTCACTGAAGGCTGTCTGTAGCAACTAAGCACCCTGCCCATGCCAATCAGTGACTAGAGGAGCCTGCCAGTCTCTCACAGCACTCCAGTCTGGTACTACATCAACATCTCAGCAACAGATCACCTCAGACACTCTCTCTCTCTCTCTCTCTCTCTCTCTCACACACACACACACACACACACACACACGCAAACACACACACACACACACACCCAGGAGGAACAATGGACTCTGAGTGGAGCTGAGTATGTAACTGAAATACCACGTGGTCTGACAGAGTGTCTCTCAGGAGAGATACCATCATCTCACTGCGTAGCCATAGGGAGAGATACCATCATCTCACTGCGTAGCCATAGGGAGCGGCTGCAGGGCATTAGTCTGCCTTAAGCCGAGTTCTGTTAATGCTGGGGGTGGAGAGGAGAATCCCTCTATCCAACCACACATGAATGAAGAGGATTACTGCATCTGTGGGGCCTTTGACAGACAAGTCCAAAAACTGCAGTTGGCTTATCAGTGAGGAGCATTGGGAGGAGAAGATGAGTGGAGAGTGCAGACAAGTAACCACAGAGGAAAAGAGAAAGACAGAGAGAGAGAGAGAGAGAGTGAGTGCAATGGGGGGAAAGCACAGAAAGAAGGAAAAAACTCGTTAAACGTCTCTCAAAGGTGGCACTGCATCAGAGAAAACCTCCAAGACCCTCATCTTTCTTCACCCCAAATCCTTTTTTCACTTCCTCTAAAAATCACTCATCAACCTGATACAGTTATCTACCCAACACAAAACACACTGAGTGAGAAAGCTATAGTCCTTTAAAAATGATGTCTTACTGTGTATTTAAATACTGCTCTTTAAACAGATCTTCCAGCCAAGGGATTTGGCTCAGGGCCTTAAACAGCCCTGGCACAAAGTCCTGACTTTTCCCCTCCTTTGTGCTGAGGAAATGAGAGGGAGTCAACTACCCAGTGCCACTCAAAAGTGCCCTGACTCTGCCCCGACCTCAGAAGACCTCAGACCTCTCCAACCTACAGAATCAAATCAACAACATGACTCATTATATTACACACTATACACACACACATAAACACACATACACACACATACACACACACACGCGCACACAGAGGTTGGGTTGGAATTCTTTTACTGATTGCTGCATGCATCATTTAGACAAGCCGATGCAGTGAAAGATAGAGGCGGTGGCTGTCTGACAGAGTGGCTGGCTGTACCATTCACTGTTATTTTAGGCCAACTATGCAATGGAGGGAAATAACTTGGATGTTTTCATGGCTAGATATGGAGAGAAAAGCAAAGGCAAAGGGAAAGGGAAAGAGTGGGAAACACAGAAGGAACAAAATGTTTATCGTAGTTTGTTTAGAAACGGGGGGAAAAAAAGTTGTCATAATTTGCTGTGTGACCGGTCAAAGGACTCTTGTTAGTGTTAGAGCACGTCAAGTCCTGTTTTAGTCTGAGTCTATGCGTTTTTTATGAGAGCGGTTGTGAAATACGAGTCCGAGGGCCGCTTGGGACTGTGGTGCTTGCGTATTAACCAACTGCCAGCACGTTATCTGAACTGTTACTTTTTCTGCTTTATGTGGGAATCTTTTAGAGAATTTGAACATTCATGTAAACAGGATCAAAAGCCCCTTTCAAACAGTCGCTTAAAACACGATTTCGTCATCCGTGTCTGAAGACCCTGGAGCCTTTCCATCTTTTCGAGTCTTTTTAGAAGTACATATTCCTGAGGCAGATAGTATAAAGACGCCCAGACTCATAAAGTGCCACACAAATCAAGGTAAAGTGTCGGCTGGTTTGTTTCTCACAAAAATTATGTATTGTAATAGTTTGGAACACACACACACATACACGCACAGTCTCTATGAATAGGAACAGATCTTTGTCTGTATTGCTTGAATGAGATGATTCCTTGGCTTGAGAGCGCCATCATCCATTCTCATATGGAGAGTCCTTGGTCACGTAAGTATGAAGAGATCTTGTAACGTTATTACATTATGGTGTCCAGTGATGGGTTTAAATAACCATACAATGCAACAGATGCTTGGCAGAAATATGCAGAGTGTATTTCCCTACTCACGAAAGAGAGAATGAGAGACTCCCTGAGAAAGAGAGAGGTTTCACTACAAAGAGCAAAAAAAAAAACAAAAAAAAACTGTTAATGCTCTATCCTGGAGGCCACGCTTTACAGTGACAAATAGAGCCAGAGAACACAGAAACACAATGACACCTCAGAGAGAGGGAGAGAGTGCAAGAGAGAGAAAGAAAGAGAGGAAGAGAGAGAGAGAGAGAGAGACAGACAGAGAGAGAGGTAGAGAGAGTGAGAAAGGAAGAAAGACAGAGAGAGAGAGACTGAAAGAGACAGAGATGTACAAACACATGTATATTCAGAGACACACACATTGACGTAATAATTTATGACAAAGCCGAATGTTGGGGCTTCCAAGTATCACTTCATTACCGAGACACACAATATCTCTCTTTCTCTTTCTCTCCCTATCTCTGTCTCTCTCTCTCTCTCTCTCTCTCTCTCTCTCTCTCTCTCTCCCTCCGTCTCTTTCTCTCTTTCCTGGACTGGAACAGCAGGAATATTTAGCCACTGTTGATCTATATCCAATGCTGGAGCTGCAATACAGAGAACTGGATCTGTAAAATTCACTGAATGTGAATAGTTCTTTGTCTGTATTGAGTTCAGCTGTGGTGACACACACACACATACACGCACACGCACACACACGCACACACACACACGCACACACAGATATACACACTCACACACATGTACAGCCAATGTGCACAGCTGGCCTGTGTAGACAACATCAAAAAAGAAAAAAAAAAAATCACAGGATATAGTCGCTGCTTCCACCCAAATGATCACATAAAATAATCCACGGTGGTTTTTACTGTCAACATGAGCAGGAGACGGTACTGCCAACTGGCTAGTACATTTCCACTCTCACAAGCACCCGCAAAACACAACGGACCAGTGTGTGTGTGCGTGTGTGTGTGTGTGTGTGTGTGTGTGGGCTAAGGCTACGGACAGGCGATGCAGAAGAAAAACAGATACACTGTGAGTGTGGTTTGGAAGAGAGGAAAGGTGGATCCGCAACTCCAGCAGAGTACCAACTTCCTCCTCGTTGCTGATTCTGTCTGACCCCCCCGCTGGCCATGAGTACAGGAAACTCACCTACACACTGACCACTCTGGACTTACTGCCGTTAGCAATGCACCTGGCTTCAATCTCAAACACACATACACACACACACACACACACACACACACTCCCCACCTCCACCCTAACATCTTCTCTCTGACCCCCAGGGCAGCTCTTCATGTTCTCTTTCTTTTTTTTTTTTTTTTCTCCACCACACATCCCTTTATTACTTTCTTTGCCAAGCACCGGTACACTGACGGGCCGTTCCAGCAGCTAACTGTGACCGCGTTACAGCGGAGTCTGCCGTTTGAGAGCATCTCTCCACATGCCATTAATGTGACTGTCTTTCCTCTTCCCGCCTCTTCTTATCTCCCGGTGACTTCATTTGTCCTCCTTTCCTGTCTAATCACATGTGCTTCTTAGTGTGCTAATTGAAATGAGAACTCTCTGCATGATTAACTTCGATAGTCCGTGTTTAATAAATCAATGGATTAACAAACATCCAGACGATCCGTCTCTCCTCTGCTGCCCCCCCCCCCACACACACACACCTCCTTTTCCCTCTTCATAGCGGGACAGGCTTGCATACTGCGTGCCGTTCGATAGGCTTCCCGCGTGGACCAATCCAATTAGAGCCACATCAGTCTGACCTGGGGAGAGCTACCAATCACCACACAGCATCCGCCCCTGCCTGAGAGCAGAGCATGCTGGGTCTGCCGTCAGCAAGGGCTCAATTACCGGAGTGGCGTGTACTTTCGCAGGGGTGGGGTGTGAGTAGAGGAAAGGGGTGGGGCAGTGGGGGGGGGGGGGGTGGCTCTTAGCTGTTGTTTGTGAAGTTAAGGGACCCGCAGGAACCTGGAGAGGCTCCAGAGCGTACGCAGCATAGCACAGCGTCTCTGAAAGCAGATCAGCAGACAGTCATTAGCCAAGAGTCACACCTGAGCAGCGGCAGAGAGAGAGAGAGAGAGAGAGAGAGAGAGAGAGAGAGAGAGAGAGAGAGAGAACAAGGACGAGGAAGGCGCAAATGTACAAGCAGACCAAAGACCAAATTAATATGTTCTCTCTCTCTCTCTCTTTCTCTGTTTTTCTGTCTGTCTCTCTCTCTCTCTCTCTCTGCCTCTCATCTCCCCTATCCTGCACCCGTCTGCATTCTAATTCAAATATGTTTGTCTTCCTGCAGTGCTTCAGAAGCTTACAAATGGCCTGCTTAAACTCATGAGATGGAAAGCAGGGGTGGTGGCGGAGGGGGGGTGGGGGGGGGGGGGGGTTAGTCAGTCAGACGAGGAGTGGATGGGCGGGGCTGAGCGCTGATTCCTCCACTGAGACATGAAAAAAAGGGAGAGCTTTTTTGAAAACTCATTTCATTGGGGATGCGGGCTGCATCACCTGAAGCTATCAGACGTCACGACTCAAGCTCTAGCTGAGCTGCAGATATTACCTTCACTGTGGGCCCCATTCTTTCCTGTTTATATTCTCTCTCTCTCTCTCTCTCTCTCTCTCTATCTTTGGCTCAATCTCTCTCTCTCTCTCTCTCTCTCTCTCTCTCTCTCATTTAATTGTATATTTTTTGATATCAGTCTTTCACCGTCTCTTTCATTACCTCCCTTTTTTCAGATTTTATCAATTCATAATCTAGTTTTTTTTACGATTTCTATCATTGTGAATACTTCTTTAAGGCTTTAAAAGCGTATTGTGTGTGGGCATTCTCATAGCTCTACAGACAAAGCAATCTCAGGTAAGGACATCATGAGAGCACTCTCTGACTCAGTCTTTAACATTTTTTTTTTTAAAAGAATAAAACATATGGTACGAGCCGCCCTATAACTGGATGATAAACTTGACCCGGAGAGCTGAAGAAATGTGGCACAAACCTTGAAACACAAGCAGCTTTTTGAAAAAGTCACATCTCACAACAAAACATATCTAACCTGAACAAAATCAAAGAGCGGGGTCAACTTTTTTTTTTTTTTCTTAACGCACGGCTATTCCGTTCCATCCTAATCCGGACAGAATTCGCTAGGACCGCAGCGTGCGCAGGTACGGGTAATTTATTCTGGTCCGCCCTCACGCTTGTTCTGGCATGGATTTTGTTTTGTAAAGTCGTCGTGCTGAGGCAGCATATTTAAAAGCGAGGAGAAAAGGCCAAGGTGTGCCGAGAGGGGCGCAGAGCTGGAAGAGTGTGCGAGGAGCTGGGTTTAACACGGGCCCTGGATCAGGTGCTGGGCTTTAGAGGGTTACACTGGGATTGAGACCGAAGGAATCTGATCCCAGTACAGCTCTGGGAAAGCGTGAGAGAGAGAGAGAAAAAGAGAGAGAAAGAGAGAGCGAGCTCCCTCAGTGGGTTTATTTTTAGAGAGAGTGATGAAGGTGACATGTTCCTCGATTCCTTCAGTTTGCCCGCCCCCTCCAGATACACATGCACACGCGCAAACACACACGCGCACAACACAGACAAACACACACACACGCACACACACACACAAACAAGTATACAAGCACAAGATTTGACTTTCTTAAAGAGAGAAACAGAAACTTAAGACACTGAAACATTCATGCTTTGCCTACACAATCAGTAAGAAAAAAAAAGCAATGATAATCTAAACCAATATAATGAACAGTTCCTTCTAACAGAGCTTTAACTGGTCAACAACAACAAAAAAAATCAACACTCACAACAATCAATCAATCACGTCACTCCACATCTAATACCAATAAAAGAAAATCATTTCTAGTCTTCTTAACGGAACAGTAATTTTTAGTGCCTGACATAGACAGTACCCTCCAGAACATAGTGAGTAATCTATGCATGTCTCCCTATGGCCTGCACTCTTCAGAAAACACACACTGATCACATCAGTGATGCTATCCACCTTGAGACAGACAAAGCTAATCCTGTCACAGAAGTGATGGCACAGTCCCAGAGAGAGAGAGAGAGAGAGAGAGAGAGATGAAAAGAGATAAAGAGTTGTTCTCTGTGAAATGGAAATGAGTATATGTACATCTGTGTGTAAGATAGGAGGATAGTGTGTTCCCGTGTGTGTGTGAGCTCTAAAATCCCCGTCGGCTTGCGTCTGTCTCTGATCTGTGGATGTGTGTGTGTGTGTGTGTGTGTGTGTGTGAATGTGTGTGTATGTGTGTGTGTGTGTGTTTGTGTGTGTGAAAGAGAATTGCTGCTCTCTAGAGAAGGTAAGCTCCTTCACTAATGAGTGAAAGGAACCGGGTTCTCTCCGCTTGTGCTTTGACGTTCAGAGACGTTGTCTCAACGTTAGATTTACATTAGTGGAAAGCTGCATTTCTGTGTTGTTGTTTGAATTAGCATATGTAGTATGCAGAGAGTACACAATTCTCTTTCAAACCCATGGTATACTTTTATCTCTCATTCTGAATACAGTCATCAAAAAGTGAATTCCTCAATGCTCAAACAGATCATACCCTCGCTCCCATTATGTGTGTGTGTGTGTGTGTGTGAAAGAGAGAAAAAGAGAGAGAGAGAGAGAGAGAGAGAGAAGCAGAGGTAGTCTATTGACTGTGTATCTATGTATCCAATGGATATCCAATGTATGTTTAGGAGCAATGGCTTCTCCACCTCATGCTTAGCTTAGATTGTATTCTTTCATAAATCATAACTGTTGGTGTCTGACCCTTTTTCACGTAACTTGTCTTTCTTTGTGTCTTCTTTCCACTTTCTTAACAGCACCTCATTCTCTCTCTCTCTCTCTCTCTCTCTTACATTCTTAGGACAGAGAGGAGGTTTCCTGCAGTAAACGCTTAGCTATCATTAATCACAGTGGGTGAAGTGGGCTACACCCCCACGCTGTGGGGTGTGGAGCAGCTGAAGCCCTGGTGCAGGAGGACGTGGCATGAGTGCTGCCAGTCCCTTTACAGGGAGCCACACAGAGACAGACAGAAAGAAAGAAAGAAAGAATGAAAGAGAGAGAGAGAGAAAGAAAGAAAGAAAGAAAGAAAGAAAGAGAGAGAGAGAAAGAAAGAAAGAAAGAAAGAAAGAAAGAAAGAAAGAAAGAAAGAAAGAGAGAAAGAAAGAAAGAGGGGGATAGAGAGAGTGAGAAAGAGACAGACACACAGAGACAGAGAGACAGGGACAAAAGTAAGGGCGCAGCAGTAGGTACAGGTCAGGCAATTAATGCACAGTCAATTCACTCTCAAGCCACTAATGAGGTGTGTGTGTGTGTGAGTGTGTGTGTGTGTGTGTGTGTGTGTGTTTGTCTGTTTGTGTAAATGAGTGTCGTTGAGTATGAAAGTGAAGATAGAATCTGAGTCACGTATCTGCTAATTATTTAATCAGAGGATTAAACACTACTGATGAGTCTAATGTTACTCCCAGCATGGCCTTCCTTTAGAAAAGGTCTGCTTTTAATGACTCGAATGCCAGCCAGCACATACTATGGAATAAGTCGGTCGGAATAAGACGAGATAAAAATGTAGACGATGCTATCTATAATACAATATCTCTGAATAACCACAATAATAATGAATAGCATAAAAAAGATCCCCAGAGACACCGATTCAACAACATTCAGCTCTCTTT
>NC_044500.1:13379557-13387057 GCF_902362185.1 Chanos chanos | reverse complement strand
TCAACAGATAGAGCGAGAAAACGAGAGAGAGGAAGAGAGAGAGAGAGACAGAGAGAGAGAGAGAGAGAGAGAGAGAGAGAGAGAACAGCAGACCGTGCTCCAATTAGATAGCGGGGCAGGGCAATCAAAAAAAAACCCAAAAAAAAAACAGAGCTGGGTAAAAATACTTCATTGTTTAAACAGACAGTGCAAATATGTGGCAGCCTGGTAGCTCATCTGGTGTAGTCCCCCCTGGGCTGACCCCCTTCTCTCTCTCTCTCTCTCTCTCTCTCTCTCTCTCTCTCTGCCCTCCTACCCACACACATCTCTCACTCAGGCCCACAGCGTGAAACAGAGTCAGAGGGCCTGGAGAGGCAGAGAGAGATGCCAGCACACAGGGCCCAAAAGACCAAGAGTCATTTCCATTACCAACACATTAAATATGAAGCAGGCAATTTGGTTCTTCATTTTCCTTCTTTTACTTTTCCTCACTTGTATGCCCCCCCCCTCTCTCTCTCTCTTTTAATGTGAGTTAAAAGAGTTGTCAGTTTTCTTATTTTCCCTTCTGGAGCCGTGGAAGAGGGTCCACAGTTGGGCTGTGATAATGTGAAATACTGGAGGGGTACTAGGGACCTGACCTCTATTAGAAGGATACCCCTATTAACTGTATGTGTCACACCTGCTTGCACACACACACAGACACACACACACACAAACGCACTCACGCACACAGATGGATGTAAACGCACGCACATGCACACCCACACGCACACGCACACGCACACGCACACCTTGTTTGCTAGATTCTAAAGATCCTCTACTGACTTCCATTATGACAGAAGTGCAGAAAGACAACCTTGATCTAACCCCAACACTACACCCAACCCTAACCTTAACCCTAACCAAAAACACTTTCAGACTTTAGTTCTACTCATAACAAAAAGATATTGTACAAAACAGCATCGTTTTAGTGGTGGGGACCATGATTTGACTCTACTTGAAGACTTCCCCAGTGGAATAGCGTGCTTTCAGTAAAATGTCCTTCTATGTTAGCAAAAACAAATACATGACCACAAATACACAATCACAAACACACGCACAAACACAAACACAAACACAAACACACACACATTCACACACACACACTCACACACACACACACAGACACACACACACACACACAAGGTATAAACACCCATGTAGACAGCTAAACCACCATAATCCAGTGGATCAAATGAACAAACATATTGTAAGAATTTGATGTGATTTTTGAAACCAAGCCTTAAGGTCTTGTTGACTGATTAGAGTTCATGTAATTAAATGAGCTCACCAGTTTAAAAGAACATGAAATGCATCCAGGTGTCTGAAGTCACTGTGTCAGGGACCCAAAAGGGCTAAGGGTGTGTGTATACAATATAATACCTTCACAAACATATTCTGTCATCATGTTTTCTATCTCCATGGGGATTGGATCAGTCTGACTGACTGTCTGTTCTAGTTTTTCTTTCTCTGTTTTAATTCTCTCCCGTCTGCTCAGAGGTCCTCACATGCTCTGGCTTGCACTGTACCACTCCTACACCTGCATGTTCTCAGAGTGCTTCACATTTCTCAAAAAGCCATTAAAGCATAACTAGAAACACTGGGAGGCACTGAAACGCCCATTTCACACACAAACACACACCTGCACACACACACACACACGCACCACCAGACACACACACACACACATGCTCACAGACAGACTCCACTCTATGTTTGTCAGGGCTTATTGAATTCTACATGGAGACACACACATACACACACACACACACACACACACACACACACATGCATGTGCACATCCAACCCACCTGCCATGTACACACGAACACACACACACACAGTGACACCCACTGAAGTCAAGTTGAAACTTGCTTTAGAATCCTGAGCATGTACAGTAGCATGGATAGTTTGAGCATCAAGGGCATAGAAGCCAGCTTAAAAACAACCCCGTGAGGAAACACACAACCATGTGAAACAAACATTCCACAGGCAATATGTCGTAAGAAGATGTGTGTTCACTTGCTAGCAAATAACAAAAACTCAACGTGGCCAAAAGTAAGCGACCCTACATGTAGCCATTCCAATACGAGTCATTCAAGGACAATGAGCGAGCACTTTTAGTTAATGGTAACACACAAGGTTTTTTTTGGTGAGCCAATTTTGTTTTCACCTAGCCTTAAGGGCTTAATTAATACAGCTGCAAAACCAGCTACATCCGACGTGAAGAATTTGGTAACAGTTTTGGTCTGGAAACTTCATGAAAACGTTTAGCTGGTGGCAATTCTTTCTCCGGTCAATTAAAGCAGGTGTTACTTCAGCTGCAGCTCCTCTCCATGACTTAACCGTACTAACGGTAATCCAAACCTATTCAACATGTAGGTCAGTCGGCACTGTTTTATTCCGGAACAAAATTCCCTATTTCCAAATAAACCGCTCCAAGATAAAAAAAAAAAAAAAAAAACCTTCTCGTCGCATAATTTATTCATTTAGTCCAGCCTTGTTGGCAACACTGCTACCATATTGAAAAAGTTGAAGAATTACGCTGCCATAGATCTAATATCTGAATAAATGGGTCATCGGTAAGCATTGAGAGTATATGAATAATAAATAAGATCATTTCACATAGCCAAAGGCAGGGAGAATATTATTAACCATCGCCCACGTCTGTATGCTGACGATGCCTGGGGAAACAGACAACGCTGTGTTGGCCAAAGCCAAACCGAAATCTCTCCCATGCACGTATGCATGATGAAAATCACTGCACCTGCACAAATGAACACGCGTTACACACACAGTAACTACATATCTGCACACAGACAAGTAACTCATACACAGACACACAAATGCAGTCATACTTGAGGTTTGGTGTGCACCGGTGAATCAAAAAGAGAATCACAAGACCGACAGATGGTGTATATGAATTGACTGGCACCCGCTCTGTTCACCAGATAAATGTTAAAAGTGCTACCAGACGCTAAACTGGTCTCACTGTAGTACCAAAGGACATGCACACGCACATGCACACGCACACACACACACACGCACACCCGCGTGCACGCCCGCTTACACACAGGCGTGCGTGCACGCCCGCATGCACACACACGTGCGTGCGCACACAAACGCACACACACTTACACATACACACACACACACACACATACGCACACACACACAGCGTAAGCAGGCCTCTGGTTTCAGCCGTTTAAAGAGCACCATCTGATAATGTGTAAATCTTCCAGCTAAAACTGGATCACGATGGCTGACTCCTCTGGATTTGAGCCAGTCAGGCCAAACTCCTTAGGAAAAAGACAGACAAATGAAGAGAAAGCATGAAAATCACTGCTTACTTTTTTCTCTAACCATTAAACACTCATTGTCCATTTGCAAACAAAAGAATTCAACAACAAAGGCGCAATGTGAAAATATTCATTTGGTATGCTTCAATTAAAGAAACAACCTCTTTCCCTTCTCACTCTTTACTTAGAGAATGTGTGTCTTGTAAGAGCGTTTTTTTTTCTTTTTTTTTTTAACTTTTTGATTCAGTTTTAGCTCCAGATCATCATCAAGCATGCCAGACCACATGTGATCCATCCCAGCTCTGATATAAGCCTTTCCCAGAATTCAGAGGGGCTGTGTGTGAGTAAACATGCTGCAGTCTGGTGGCCAAGGAAACACAACTCCCTCTCCTTGATTCCACTCACGCATACACACATACACATGCACAGACACATGTGTACTTTGTGTGTGTGTATATATACATACATATATATATGTGTGTGTGTGTGTGTGTGTGTATGTGTGTTGATGGGAAAGGCGGTGTGTAACGACAGTGGAGTAGAAGTGACTAACCAGGGTAGAACCACATGGAAATGTATTTATACAGCAGCACAGCCTCTCCCTGCCCCTGTACGAACCCACAAACACAGCCTCCACATCTGAAAACAATACCATCTTGCCAAAGAGAGAGAAAGAGAGAGAGAGAGAGAGAGAGAGAGAGAGAGAGAGAGAGAGGCACTGGAAGAAGAGAGGCATGAAGAGGAGGTGGTAGTCAAGCAGACAGACAAAGAAAACAGGTAAAAAAGGAGGAAAAGGTAAAAACATGAAGGAGAAAAAAAATGAGAGAGAATAACAGGATGACTTTGAGATCCACAGAAAGAATATCGGAGCAAAGAGGAGACGGAAGAGATGGAAGGGAGAGAGAAAAGGAGGAGAAACACAGCTCTCTGCGCCGTCTTTTCACCTTGAATGACTTCCAGAAAAGCCAAAGTGTTGTTGGAGAATGCCACAAAATTGACCTTTGGAATGCAAACACACCAAATGATAACAAAAAAGGAAAAAAAAAAAGGGGGGGGGGGGGGGGGGGGGGCGGGGGAGTTCCAAAACTCTGCTACTGTACTATTTCATTTATTCATTTCTCTATACACATGGGTATTCAATTGGTAAGGTTTTAGTTTAAATAACGTGCGGTGAGAAAATGGAGAAGAGTAACTTACATGAACTGAAAATTGTAATATTGAATGCCCTGCAGAAGTATCCTCCTAAAGTATTCTCCTGCTACTTTGTCTTCACAGTGTTCTGGCTTAAGAATGTGAACCAGAACATATTCCCCTTGAGAGGTTTTCATCCGAAGCCAGATCAACCAAAAATCAACATTTGCCTCTTGTCTTGATGAGAAATTTAATTCAAATGGACTGCCCTCTCCCCCACACCTCATACCAGACTTCTCTTTTCCAAAACTTTATTCTCGGCCATTGACTTCTTCATGGTTAAAGCGATCCATAAGCTGTGATTACATAGGTCTTTTCCCAACACCTGCTCCATCAGTTTGAGGAGGCGCGTTGCCCCAATCATGTGACTAAGTGAATGGTTGTCGTGTGCTATATGGCTGAGAGGGTTCAAATGCCAAGCCTGCTGTAGAAGCATACACATGCTATCAGATTCATATTTCACTATGGGAGTGCTTTTATATTTAACTGGTGGGGACATGACCTCACCTCTTCTTATTTATTTATTTATTTATTTATTTATTTGGTGGGGGCGGGGGGGGGGGGGGGGGGGGGGGGGGGGCGGGGGGCGAGGGGGGGGATTTTGTCACTCAGACTTCTGCGGCAAGTCGCATAGTCAACACCGGCCAAAAGACCAAATGCAAAAGGGCTTTGGGCTTCTGAGGAATCTGCGATGATACATAAGCTCTGTAAAAGGGACCAGAGTCAGAACTGTGTGTGTATCTGAACCTTGTCAGAGGCACACTTTCAATGCCTTTTCTAAATGTCTCCACCTGATTCAAAAGCTACAGTCGGTTTTCACTGGCAAGAGTGACTGGCTCTCACTCGGCTAGCAGCGTGAAGCGAGTATTCACATACTGTTCTCACCATTAACTTCTTTCAGCTCGACATATCATTTAGCTACATAACAACTGTGCACCCAGTATAGTCAGTTTTTTTTTAAATATATGCCTACCTCAGCAGTCTTAAATATCACGTGAACTAAAAGAGAAGAAAAATGTCGAAATAGACACATATTTTCAACCCAATATAAGTGATTTATCATTTGTATCTGTGTGAGCTATGTAAGATGGGGGTTTAACTTGAAGACTAGACTAGCTACAGTTGTGATGATTTGGAATGAGAGCATGGCAATGTCAGTTTTACCTCACTATTACACATATTCAACATACTGGTTATGGAGACTGATTGACAACCTAGCTTCTTAAGTCCCTGAAGCTAATTTGGTAGTCAGCTAAGTGAGCTCCCAAATGACAGCCATTAATCACTGGCCTGAGTTAATGAATGTATACCGCTCCATTTTAGCAGAACCAAATGGTGACAGGATTAGCCTCTGATGAGTGAAGACAAGCAAGCCAAAGGGTAGAGGCATGTAGAAAGTTGAAGTTGAAGTAGCGATAGTTTTCCTTAATTAGGAGTTGATTAAGCGAGGATTGTTAATATGGCTCATCTACTACACAGAAATGCCTTTTATACAGAGAAGGTATGTTCAAGGTTGATGTTTTTTTTTTTTATTAAACCAAGCCATTTCTTTGAGGTCATAAAGTCAACCTTTCAACAAATAATGCTAACTGGTCTTTTTTTTTTTCCAACTTTGCAGAACTAGTGTTCAAACAACATATGTTTAGACTTTCTACATCTGCTTGGAGCTCCATGAGTCATGGTCATGTTAGGTATGCCTACTGCCCCCCCCCCCCCCCCCTCACACACACACACACACACACACACAAACACCCCAACCTCTGTCCCTTCCACTTCTGAAACAGGATCTACAGCCCTGGATTTCACAGCAGGGTAAAGTACTACAGCCATTATTCTATATATCCTCAGCTGACCCTGCCCTGAAAGAGAGAAGAGGTTAGAAAAGAACGAATTAAAGTGAATCATGACTTGAGCAAAATCAGCAGAAAAAAAAAACAAAAAAAACAAAACAAGAAAAACCAGAGGACTGGGAAGAAGATAGGAATGCCAGGCGGTAGAGAGGCGAGAGGGAAAGAACGTAGAGAAAAGCCGGCCGTTCCTTGTTGGCACTCTCTTGGCAACAGGTACTGTTTGCATTCCAGTTCCAGCTTTATAACCATTTTTCACTTCACTTCTCTCTCTCTCTCTCTGTCTCTCTCTCTCTCTCTCTCTAACTCCCTCTCTCACAGGCTGAGGTAAGGCTTTGGAACCGGATAGGCAGAGGACTGGCGAGGATTTCACCTTTAGGCTATTTAAAAGTCATCAGCAGTCTTATTGGATCACATATCACCCATGTCGTTCTGCATGTGTTAAAAGACAAAACCAGCCCTTCTGCGTCAGGCTGGACATATGGTAATTTCGCTGTTATTAATATTTTATAAACATAAAGCTGTAACGTGTTTATTAGATGTTAAGAGGTTGAACTAAAATAACCATCAGTATTCTCTGTAATTGGCATCCTTCATTAATCACTCTGTTATTTTTTCCATCCTCTTTCTCACACACACATAAAGAGCCAAGAACTCTCTCTTCATTCTACTTGTCTCTCTTTCTCTTTCTCAGTCACCTTGTCGCCTAGCTGACCCTCTTCTTTTCCCAGAATTCCACGCTAAAACAGTGTCTCATGCTGCAGTAGCCACGGTAACATGTTTCAAGGTCGTTATCGCCAGGGAAACCGCGGGGAAGCCTTGTAAAAAAAAAAAAAAGGACAGATGGAACAGGCTGTGCATCAGGTGTGTGATTTGAATATGAATATGAATTCAGTGTCTGCATTGAATCGCTATATGCGGTTGAAATGACTGTCCATTCCTGAACCAACAACCGTTAATAACAATGTCTATGAACAGCTCTTGTAAACGTATTCACACTTTCGTAGATTAGATCCTTCACAATACCTTATACACAACTCTGTAACATGTTACATACAATGAACAATTTATTGTAATGCATCAAAGGTTTCTAACACCCCTGTCATAGTTTCAAATGCATCATAGCTAGCACCGTTGCTTATGAT
>NC_044500.1:13332057-13374557 GCF_902362185.1 Chanos chanos | reverse complement strand
GAGAGAAGGCAGCCTTACCTCACACATCATTCAGCAGCGCGTGGCCAGAGCGTGTCTCTCTGAGCGTGCGTGTCTGTGAGTGTGTGAGTGTGTGCGCGTGTGTTTGTGCGTGTGTGTGTGTGTGTGTGTGTGATCAGACGCAGGCGGACAGCAGCAGCAGCAGAGCCCCTGGTGCTGAGTGGTTCATTCTTCAGACTCCCAGTGTCTCGCGGTCTCCTGTCACACACTGAGCGTTCTCCCTGTCTGTACTCATTGGGGCTGCGCTGAACAGCACTCTCACATACTCTTTTCCTCCCTCTCTTTTTCTCTCTTACCCTCTCTTTCTCACTTGTTCTCTCTCGTCCTCTCTTTTTCCTCTCTTGTTCAGAGAGACATACAGAGCAGCAGCAGCGTCTCTGCTGCTGCCTCTCTCCTGCCACTCACAAACCACAGCCACGCCCCTAATCCAGCCCAACAGGAAGAGCTGCCCGAGAGAGAGAGAGAGAGAGAGAGAGAGAGAGAAAGAGAGAGAGAAAGAGAGAAAGAAAGAGAGAAAGAGAGAGAGAAAGCAGAAAATCGGCAGGAGTTTCGAGGTAAAAAAATATTACGGGATAATCACAGGAAAGAAAGAGTCATAAATTGTGTTTTTGTTTTTTTTTTTTAAAAAAAAGCCACATGACGTTGAAAAGTGTTTAGAGAAACACTGCTGTGAGAAAACCTCTTAGGTATTCGACACACCACAGAGAAAGACTGGGGCACTTACACTACACATTCACAGACAGCTGGAGATGGAAAATGATTTTCTTTAACAAGTCACTCACATCTACATTCTCATATTTTGCCACAATCATACACACTTTTGACTGATTTTTTTTTCTCAGTTTACTTAATTATACATTTAATACTTTTGGTTATTTGAACATGTCTTAATATCTGATCTCAAGTATCTTCACTCCCATATTAGAAATGTATAAATGCAAAATCTTATACAAGAAATATATATGCAAAATAAAGACTTCATAGACTACTCCTAACACTCTATGAATTGATGTTGCATCTGATATTATTCCATCATCTTCACGTTCAGTCATGGGCAAAACTGTGAAAGTGGTATAGTGGAAGAACTGCCAACCTATGACCCCCCCCCCCCACACACACACACACACACACCCCACACCCTGCTTCTATCAATGTATCTACCAACACAGACGTCACTCATTCTAATTCAGCCCCAACACTGTCACCTCTGAACCCACAGGCTCTGTTGCCATGGTTTCCAGTGTCATCAAATATTCAGTCAAGTATGTGCAAGCTTTATTTGATGTGTTGTCACACAAATACACACACACACACACACACGTATTCACACACAGTAGCACATGAGAAAAGTGTCAGTTTTCTCCCTTAGCTGTGCATCTGTGTGTGCGTGCATGCATCTGTTTGTGTGTGTGTATTTGTGTGTATGAGACAGAGAGAGAGAGAAAGAGAGAGAGAGAGAGAGAGAGAGAGAGAGAGAGAGAGAGAGAGAGAGGGAAATTGGCTGAGAGCAGAGGCTCTGTTCTTTGACAGCCTTGTGATAGATTTTGGTGTCAGGCTAAGTGTGAATGTTTAGCTTGGCCTCCATAAATATTTATAATCCACGCTCTGAGGGCCTTGGTATGGAGAATAATTTGAAATTGGGATTTGGGCCTGGCACAATGCTGTCCTCTGACCAAAAAAGGATTCTATCAGGGGTAGGGTGTGAGGTCTGTGTGTACGTGTACAAGGTCTGTGCGTGTGTGTGTGTGTGTGTGTGTTGGAGAGGTCAGTGCCTAACTAGCACAAGCTGCTCCCTCCAGATGGAATTTCAGACGCAATAAAAGCTATGACACTAAATCAAAACCATGATGTAGACTGAACAGCGTTACCATGGATATTACCCATGTCTGCCCCCGCCTGCTTCCATGAGGTCAGCGCGTTGTTCTTATTATTATGAGTGCTTGTCATGAATGTGACAATGCAGAGAGTGGGAACTAATTGTAATGAGAGAGGGTTTGAATCTGTTTACTGGCAAAGTCCAGTAAGAGCGAAGATCTATTTTAGAGCTCTGACGTACTTGTTTACTCTAGAGGTTGAATGTATCCGTCTATTACTTATTTATTTGTTTATTTTCATATTTTTATGCATTCAGATTATCATGGAGCACATACCCGAAGTCAAATTCAGACCTACTGCCCGGAGCCTGTAGGGCAGAGATTCCTGCAGGTTAAGAGCAAACATGAACTGAATTTTAACGTTATGAAGTTTTGGTTGATAGTGTAAGCAGCTGTATGGAACGGGTCACATTTGTCTTTTTTTTTTTTTTTTTGGCGATTGCAATGATTACATATTTCACGTCCATATTAAAATAATCTGTGAGGGTATTACATTTCCAATCAGAATTCCAGGCAGGGGCCCACGTTGAAGGGAGCTGGCGGATGGAAGGAGGAACAGATTGACAGATAAAAGAGCGTACGAGTGTGGGAGAAAACGAGAAAACGAGTGGGGAAAAAAAAAGGGAGCCGGAACATGCCACCTGATGCTCTCGTCCGGTCTGTCACACTGAAAAAAGGGATAAAAAAAAAAAGAAAAGAAGCTATTTTAAGAGCTACTTTTCAAATGGCCTGGACACAGTGTTTGACTTTCATTGATGATGTCAATGCGTACATGTGGTTCTGGGTCTGCTCTTAAGCCAGAAAAAAAAAAGAGAAAAAGAAAACATCAATGGAAAAAGGATGAGAAATGGAGGGTGAAACCTGGCTACCGATATCACAAAGCATATATCAGCTCGGAACAATGCTAACTGAAGCCAGAGTTGGGTCTGGAATAAAGGATATTCCTGCTTGGTTTTTACAGGACGGTCGTATTTCTGCCTCTGTGGAAAATGTTGAACCTCTGGCTGCGAGATTTTTATTTTCTTTTGCTCAAAATCACTTGAATAAGAGATTTCAAACACTTTTAACTGCCAATCGCATATAAGTATATAGAACAGAACGGCTCTGTTTCGTCACCGGTACCTGTAAAAGTAGAATCTCTCTCTCTCTCTTTCTCTCTCTCTCTCACGCACTCATCACTCACACACACACACACACACTTATGACCCCTGTATGACTCGGTGCGGTGACTGCAGAGTTAAATCCCCGCTGACAGACCCTCTCCATCCTAGCGAAACTAAAGGCCGTCATTCTTGGCTCTCCGCACCCTTCTTCTGCTCTGCTTCTCTCTGCTCTGTCAGACAGCCAAACAAAAGCAGCAACAGCTCAGCGTCAAAGCCTCCTCATCACCATCGCCACAACAACATGACACCCACACCTCCCAGGCCATTCAGCAGCTAGTGCATCTTTAAGTCCGCAAGCAGGGAGAAGAAAAAAAAAAAAAAAGCATCAGCTGTTTTGCCTGCGGCGGCTGTTCCAAGAACTTTTTTTTTTTCTTTCTTTTTTTTGTCTGGCAACGTATCAGTTTATTCTGTACTCCTCAGCTTTACAAATTTTGCCAAGGTCAAATTACACTGTCATTGTCTGCTGCTATTGAGCTCTGTAAATGTCTGTATACCTTCAGCAGACAACCCAAGTAAAACATAACACATACAACACACACATACACACACACGCACGCACAAGAAAAAACTATTGAGAGGAATTTTGAAAAACGGGCGTAGACTGTGGTAAACTGAAGAAGAGTCATCAAGAAATCAACAGATCACTTAAACAAGAAACATGAGCAGATGGACGGCACCACCCAGCTCCTCAAATGGCATTTAACAAATCAGATATTATTAGAGTTCGCTTCTAATTTTTGGACTTTCACTCATGCTATGTCAAATTGCACCACAATTCATAAATGAGATCAGCAATAATAATTTTGTGCTAATAAAACTTAATTCATGGACATACTTGAGTGATGAACGACAACACATAGTAAATTACTTACAACTTTCATTGATTTAAGCATCTATAAATATCAGGGTTGTGGTTGAATTAGCATACTTTCAGTCTTTAGTTGGTAATGATCAAGTCTTAGTCTAAGCCCCTTAGTCTAAGTGTAGGTCTAGTCTAGTCAGTGGTGCAAGGGTTTGAATCTGAGTCATCAGGTGTAAAGTTGGTAAAGTACAATCATACAATTAAATATGGTGCAATGACACCAACCAAGAAACTGGACAAAAGGCTATTGATATTGTGTGAGAGGGAAAAAAGCACGATACCGAGTCATTCTTCATTTAATACTGCTGTTATTTTTGTCATTTAAAGCTACTGTTTTCCCTCCCAAAGTCAGAGTAGAGTACTTACACAAGTAACAAAACCACAAACAGTGGAGTCCAAGTCACAGGCGTTCCAACTCTGAGTCTGAGTCTGAAGTCACGAGTCACATTCGAGTAAATGCAGCACCGGTGAACAAGTACTGAACGCGTGTTACCACGGGCCGAATTTGAAAGAAATGAAAAGATTTTAAAAAGAAAAACAACAACAACAACAACAAAAACTACATCTAAATTGTTTTTATTCAATTGTGTCATTCATTTTAGGTCATGTTCTTATATATTGGTCATCTTAACCTCGTAGTGAACTCTACTGGCAGGTTGTTAAAGCTGTGCAGTGGCTGATGTAATATTTCAGTTGTAAACCATTTTAGTTATTGCTAATAAAATAACATGCTTGAGTTCATCGGGCTAAGCTTATGGTGTTTGTTGATAGTTTGACATCAGCATTAATGGCAGTGGCCGAATAGTTATGGCAACCAGGTGCTAGTTTATCCGTCACAACCGTTGTCCAGACAAAATTCACGCCAGCATGAACGATCGAGAGACAATAAAGACAAAATAAATCTCCGCCAATGTAATCAGTGATCGTATTCAACCCAAATACAAGAGTCACAAATTCAAGCGGTTTCACAGAAACTTTATATAAATACCCTTAGAAAAGCGAATCACACTGGCAGAAGTGATCACTGTTTCCTCTTGGGACACTTCTTCTCACTTCTCTATTTTCATATATATTCATTTTATATAAACTAGTTTTAGACCTTTTTCAGTGTTTACTACAGGGACTGCCCATGTTTACAGATTGTAAACAACAGGTCAAAGCCGTGTAGTACGTAAACACTACCATTTCCGTACCAGTGACCACCTGATTCTGAACTGCACATGTATGGTTAGGTAACTTTTCCCTCAATGTCTTTCCAACATAAAAAGCGCAAATCAGAGTTACAGAGTGGACCATGATTGAATGATGTGAAGCTAAGACAGAGGAGTGGGGGGCAATGCTAGTCCCTCTTTCCCTGTAATCCCAAATACGTATATAATAGCCATGGATTATGTGGTAAATTATGCCTTCATACTTATGCATATTTTTATAAAAGGTTATCCATGCTCCAGTTTTTTTCTTTTTTCGAATCTCTGAGGATCCACAGACATGGCTTCAAAGCATTAGCAATGACTCTCAGGAAAGTCTGCAATAAGTCTGTGAGAAGTCCACATCTCTCTTTTAAATGAGTCTAGTCTTTCATCCATCCTGGAAAGTGATTCTGTCACCCAGAAAGTCTTCTGACCAGTCTGTGCACACCCCACTGGTGTCCATTCTTCTGAGAGCCATTTTTAATGCACGCGCACACACACACACACACACACACACACACAGAGAGAGAGAGAGAGAGAGAGAGAGAGAGAGAGAGAGAAACACACATACAGAAAAACACAGAGGCACACGCACACACACACCTACAAAGACTGAGTCTCCCATCACCCAGCACTCAGTCTCCGTTAGGAGAACGCGGATATGTACTTTGCTCAGCAGGGAATAAAGACAGTGAATGGGAAAGAACTGAGGAGACTCTAATCTTTCACATAGAGGAAGAGTGTGAGTGTTACAATCTCTGACTCTCCTCTCAAGTCAAAAAACACAGATTTTCTCTCAGGATTCACTTCTCTCATGATGGTTAGCTCACCAGGCCTTGTTATCTCTGCATGTGGACACATATCTTGGCCCTGTAATCTGACCTTTCAGTTGACTGCTCACCAATGACATGTTCGTATTTCTTCCGCTTACCGTCGTATCAGTATGAATCAGCATTTATGAATACAGAAGGAAGTGAGATTTGAGAAGTGTGTCGAAGGGAACTTGCTAACTCTCGGCAAACACAATTAAATTCTGTCTCGGCCTTCCTCTAATTTACTCAATAAATGATCCCTTATATGGACATTTTTTGAATATCCTCACCATATCTGGGGCGGTCTAATCCATCATGGGGGAACACATGACTTGACCGCAGGTACCCCAATATAGCAAAGTGGTTGAGCTCATTTTAGATTTCCTCTTAGCACATGGTCTCTGGAGTTCACGTCTTAGAGATACAGACTTGGTGAGTGCTCTCCAGCCTATTGGTGGAGCCGTGTCAGCTGACTTGGTGCCAGATGGCTGAGTGGTGGCTTCATTTCTCTTCAGGGACTGACCACTTTTATGATTTTCAATACCCTCCCTCCTTTTTTTTCCTGTCTCCTTGCCCAGCACTCAATCACTTTTCAATCTCTCGCTCTCTCTTTCTTTCGCTCTCTCTCTCTCTCACTCTTTCTTCCTCTCTCTCTTTCTTTCTGTCATTTTTTTGCTCTCCCTCTGACTCACCTTTCCCTCTGCCTCTTTCACTTTCCCATTCGAATTCCCTTTTCAGGAACCTGACTGAATTCATGTTCCTTTTTACGACCCCTGACAACCTATTACCCCCTTAAAGTCCTTCCTTCAAACCACCAAATATTTCCTCAAATAATGCTCTTGTATGCACAGCTTACATAGAAGCAGCACGTCGCTTGTACTTGAACGACTAAAATCACATGTACTGCTAACAACAGGAGTCTGGTCACCAGGCCAGTGTGAGAATGTGTTGGTCTACGTGACTTGTTTGTTTCGGACCTGCTGACCCCTCTCTCTCTCTCTCTCTCTCTCTCTCTCGCTCTGCGCCTCTCTTCAGAAGGAGGTGTCCCTGTGGGTGCAAAACGACACACGCCGGTTCATTCTTTAAGACATTTAACCAGAGGCCTTCGAATGGCCGCGACCGGTATGTGAATTCTCGCTGCCCTCGCTCTGATCCCGACCGCCTTCCGCGGAGCTCTCGGTCTTTTCCCCTTGCATGTAATAACTTTGCTCTGCTCGTCTGCGACCTTACTGAATTATTCCTGAGTCTCGACGTGCGCAGTCTGCCCTCTGTCTCTCTCTGATGTCCCCACTGGTCATTTGTATTAAAAGAGGAGATAGCAGAGACTGCAGGGTGGCCTTCCCATTCGTAATGAAGACGGTCAAAGACACCATCAGACGGGCCCGGTCGTCGTCAGCGGCGTGTTAAGACTTCAAGGTTGAAGTTCGTAAGAATTTCGACGGGGTGGATGTGAACATCGTATCGTTCACGTCCTTACCGTCACCTGATCGGGCACGATGTTTCTTCATAAGACAAACTACATCTGTAAAAGTGATTGTTAACAACTCAGGCGTCATTTACCTTCTCGGCGTAAACAGTCACTCACTCGTGTTGAGTAAATGCAGTTTTTAAGCCTTTCTTGGTACGACGCGGACGCTGTCATTTTGGTTAGGGTTATGCTTTAGCTTTTTTTGTTCTTTTTTCTTATTTCGCCATCGTCTGTTGTTAAAAGCAAATGTTGAAAGTGAAGATGTGCACTGACGGTCTAACCACAGACTGACCAGTACAGGCGGGGTCCAGACCCTCCCCCACTAACTGTCAGAGCTCAAACACAAGTGGCTCTACCATTTTACTCTTCTGCTTTTATCCTTCCCTCACTTTTTCTTTCTCTCACTCTCATTCAGTCAAATAGGACTTCTATTAAATAAAAAAAACCAAAAAACCGCCACATAGCACAAGCTTGCATGCTTTGAATATTCAGAACTCTTTATGTGTTATCTTTGCAAGAATGTCATAAATTACAGTAACGGTACAGTTCGGGAAATGGAAGCAAAGGCTACATATGTAATTTGACTACACACTAACAGCCAAGAGCTCATTCAAAGCAGCCAATGGAAACATTTTTAGAACAGCTAAAATAGCAAGGGGAAAATAACGGAAATTTTCATTAACAAATGAAGTGGAGCAGTCCCACCAACAGGTTTGACATATGTCAAAAAAAAGAACTTAAGAAGCCACAAACTTACTTGCAGAATTCCCATGGTACAATCAGGCTATACAGAAACATTAACTATTGCAACTGGCTTAATGTGGATGTATTCCTACATGTAACATCAAATAATGTTATTTATTTCTTGTAATTATTACTGCTATTATTATAATTATTATTAAATTGCAGTGTGCAATGTGTAGGCTCAGAGCAAATGTATGTGTTTACAAAATTGAAGAACAACTAGATAAACAAAAACAGTAAACAAACAGAAGCTGTAGGACGTGAATCTTACCTGTCCCTTTCCTCACTTGCTCTTCACTCTTTCACTCCTTTGCTCTCAGACGGCGAGTCTCCGTGCAGCCAGAGGAACTGGGAGATCCACTCCACATGAGTAACGTGCCCTGCAATGCATTATGGGATGGACTGTGTCAGTTCCTCTCTCTCTCTCCCTCTCTCTCTCTCTCTCTCTCTCTCTCTCTGAGACTGGGTGAAGCAAGTGACCACAGCACTCACTCTCCACACGACACTGCAGGTCTAGCGCAGCCCAGAATTATCCTCTCCACGACAACCACCGCTGCTCAAGTTACTATAGCAACAGGCTCTTTTTCTCCAGCTCTCTACTGTCCTTGCATGTGCTGTGGTTTACCAAGGAAAGTAAGACCTCTTGTTTATCTCTAATTAATTCCTCTCCTTCATATTACAGTTTTTTTAGTCCAGTGTAAAAGGGGTGAAGTCAGCATGTCTATCCTCCAGAGGCTGAGTATTGCCAGCTAAGAGTTATGGGAGGGGCCGGTTGCTGGAGAGCCCCCAGTTATCACACTGTTACTTATTTTGATGATCTTACCCCACATGCTAATCAGACAAGTATCTGTGTCTGCCTATCACGGGCCGAGACCACACCCTGTATGCTCACACACACACAGACACACACACACACACACACACACACACACGCACACACAGAAACATAAACACACATTTCACATATTTCACAGTCATACAAACACATCCACATATTGACAATTGTCAGTTACATATCCTTTTCAAATATAAATATTGGCATTACACACTCATGTGCGCCCGCACGCGCACACACATACACACACCCACACACACACACACACATGCACACACACGCACGCACACACACAGACACTTATCTGAGGCTAACACAAATGCTGACACACATTCACTCTAACTGGGGGCCCAGAGTAGGGTTCCTGGAACTGGTCTGGAGCTTCTGTCTACCAGAACCCAGCTGCTTCCTTCCTCCCTCCACACTGTGACCTGCAGCAGACAGATAAAACAGGCACGATGGGAGGGGGGCTGCAACACTGGCAAAAGTGCATCATTCATCAAATATCCTCTATTTGATCCACTTCGTTCTACTTTCACTGCCGTCTTTGCACCTGAACAGAGAATGGATGTCAGGAGAGATCTTACCATCAACCTAACAGGTTTACCACTCAGATTTTTGGAACTATGTCTTTTCCAAGCCATATTGAATGGATACAGTGTGAGAATGTTTGCAAAGCTCAACACTTTTAGTTTTATATCCCAACACTCACAGATCTATATTAGATGTACAGCCTGCTGTATGCTAATTAGTCAGTGCAGAGGTAAATATTGACATCTCCTTCAGAGAACTACTTGAGGTGTGCTTTAAATACCATACAGTAAAAGAAGAGATATTGAGCTGAGTGATAAATTATGTAGCATGCTGCACACGTGGTCTTTCTTCTTACTCCCCATCCTCCCCTTCTCTCTCTCTCTGTCTCTCTCCGTCTGTCTGTCTGTCTCTCACTCACACACACACACACCCACACGCACACGCACACGCACACGCACACGCACACGCACACGCACACACACATTGCTGTGTCCTCTCTCCTAAGACCTAAATGAAAGTAGACTGGAGAACAACACGACTGACTATTTACAGAGCTATCACCATAGTAACAGATTCCATTTCACTTAATCATAGTTAATCACATGGCTAGTGGGTTTAATGTGATACTTTGACACCCCTGTGATTCCTCTCTCTCTCTCTCTCTCTCTCTCTCTCTCTCTCTCTGTGTGTGTGTGCGCGCGTGTGTGTGTGTGTCTCTTTCTCTCTCCCTTTATTGCTACAGATGATGAAGCAGAGAATGAATTGAAAACTAGCATACATAATGAAATAAACAAGCAAAAGAACATCCTATCTGCCCACTCTGAAGCGGCTGACTGCGTGTGCACCACCTGTGGCACTGCTCATGGAAAACCAGCCGACGAGATCATGGAGGCCATCGCCGTCCAGCAGGTCCTGTCAGTTATCAAACCCCCGTGGGAATGCACATCGATCATGCTGTCCGTCCCTCACTTCCGTTCTCCTCCCTTTGCTCTGTCTTTCCCTCCCCCTCACTCTCTCCTGCGTGCGTTTCTCTCCTGCTCCTCCACCTCTCCTCCTCGTCTACCTCAGCCTGACAGCCTCTCCTCCCCGCTTTTTTTTTTTTTTTTTTCCTCTGAAACATCCGCTATCACATTCAAACCTCACCGTAAATTGTTTACTTAGAAGTGCTTCAGTATGTCCTGAGGATAATATTATATGCTGGATGTGTAGCATTATCAGGATTTTAGAGACAGTGGTCGGAATAAAACAGAAAAAAAAAAACAAAACAGGGAAGATGATAATGCTCGATTGAAGGGTTCGTGGAACATACCAATCACAATTCTGCTGACATTAAACTGAAAACGTACTGTTTTTTTTGTGTGTGTGTCCTTTGAGCAATAGTTCAACCATATTTCAGCATTCGAAATGGTTGTAGAAAACATTTCCACAACATATTGTCATTCATCTAATGTATATCTCTTACGCAGGTTACAGGCCCAAGCGAAATCACTTTTCATTTCTCAGTGATTTCTTAGTTTAAAACATTCAAGTTTGTCATCAAAACAAGACTGATAAAATCTTGAACATTGGGTTAATGTGCTAGACTGTCAGACTGAAGATGTGGCTGCATGTGGCAGGCAGTCACATGACCCTAGATATCCTAGATTTGTATTCTGCTGTGTGTAGCCATGGGAACAGGTGATGGGATTGGATGGGGATTGATGAAGGGAAGTCCTGTTGAGAGAGCTAATGATTAAATGGGGGACTCCAGGGGACAATTTCAAAAGAGCATTGGATGCTTCTAGAACCAGGTGTGTGTGTCTGTGTGTGTGTGTGTGTGTGAGAGAGAGAGAGTGAGGGGTGTGTGTGGAATGTATAGTTAGTATTAAACATTTTTTATGGTTTTAGTAAGCTTGATAGTCTGTGAGAGTCTATTTATAAAATTATGCTGAGGTGTGAAGCATGTGTCTCACAACGTAGTAAGTACATAGAAACCATGTAAAATGCCTCATGGGTGTCTCCTGAAGCATTTTACAAATCTGTCTCACCAGCAAAGAACTGCATCAACCAGGCTGAGTGTATTTGTGTGTGCATGTGTGTGTGTGTTGGTTTGGGCAGGATATCTGGGGTACGAGTGTGTTAGTATGCTTGGGGGAAGGGAATATTGTGAGTGCATGAGTGTATGCATGTGTATGTGTGTGTGTGTCCGTGTGTGTGTGCGTGTGGATGTTTGTGTGTGTGTGTCTGTTAGTTTGGGCAGGATGTGTGGGGTATGAGAATGTGTGTATGCTTGTGCGTGGACATGTGGGCAGGGAGTACTGTGAGTGTATGAGTGTGTATGGATGGGTGGGCTGTTTGCAGCTTGAGTGAGCATGGCTTTATCTTGGGGCAACAGAGCTGAGAGTTATGGAGCTGAATGGACTCTCATCTCATCTCAGGTGTCCATAGCCAAACCTCTCGTCTTTTTTTTTTTTTTGGGGGGGGGGGGTAGAGCTTTCTCTGCTGTCCTAGCCTGACTTTTACAGCAGTCAGCCTGCCATAGCGAAAGGCTCTTTATCATATTAACGAGCTCATCACTATGTTAGACACCATCAGCCGCCGTCTGCCCCTTCACCAAGGGACAAGTCTGTAATAAACACACCCAGATGAGCATTACTTGCGGAGAGGGAGGAGGCAAAACAAGGGCAGCTGCCAAGAGAGATAGACAAACACACACGCATGTACACACACACATGCACACACACATACACACGTACATATGTGCACGCTCACACACACACATCTGCTTGCCCCTGCTGCTGACCCGGGGCCAAAGTTGTGCACACAGGTGTGTATTCCACAGCATTGAAGATGGTGTTCATGCAGTGGACCAATCTGCTGCTGTAATTGCACTAATCCATCATAAAACATGCACAACGCTGTTTAATTACACACAGGCAGCAACAGCTCTCAGTGAGGAGCACTGTGCGTGCGTGTGTGTGTGTGTGTGTGTGTGCGTGTGTGTGTGTGTGTGCGCGCGTGTGTGTTTGTGTGCAAAAATTGAAATTTTAAATCACTTTAAAATTTAATAAGTTTGACAAATGTAGACCATATAAAAAAAAACATAAAACAATGGTAATGACTGTAATTATTCACAGTGATCTAATGAGTCCACTGATGCCCGAGATAGTGAGGCAACGATGCCAGTGTGAAGTGATATCCAATACTGTACATAAACACATTTGCTAGGTAATCTGAATATGACCATATGACCAGTGTGGACCTAATAAAGTCCCAAATATTCATATTCTGCTCCGTGATCCTGCCTCATGTACACACACACACACACACACACACACACACAAAAACACTGATTGACACAGCATCAGCATCCACCTCGATTCTCCTTAGTCTTTCTCGCAGCTTTCAACTAACAGCCTTAATGAACACATGAGCTCTGGTGTACTGGTCTGTCTATTCATTAGATGCATTACAGCTTTTCCTGTCCAGTGGCCATTGATTAAGAGCTGTCTGGTGCAGTGGCGTAGTGTGCTTCAATCACAATGGCACTGGAGGAGAAGCCCTTAAGGAGAGATGGCAAAAGTAAAAACCTCTCCAGCCAACAGTCGACACCCAGGGGCTACTGGCACACCAATACTGCTCAGCAGCAAACCAGTGATTACCATGGGAGTGTGTGCATTATACAGTTACACAGTGTGTGTCTTTGTTTATGTACTTTGATTAAGTATTACTTATCAAGTATCCAGTAAGAGCCCTTACTGAATCAGAAAACACACCCGTCCACCCACACACACACACACACACACACATATTTAAAACTACATATTCTAAAACTACATACCCATACTCACACATACACGCAAACTTGGCCAAAGTCACACATACAGTGTTTATTCTGCTCATTAGATATGTGAATATGAACATTCATAATTTACGACGTTTCTCCACTGCAGGCTGCAGAGAGAGGGGTCTGCCTGGACTTTGCAGCGTATAGTGTACCTCTAAAGAGAATATTCTATTGCCCTCCTAACTTATTTATTTTTACTCAACCACTTCATGTGGTATACATCTTATTTAGTGCAGAGAGACTCATCCATAGAGAGCCGACTGACTGACATCTTTCTGTGCTGTTTGCTAAGCCAAGGGAGGGTGAGGAAGTGTTAGGCTCAAAGAAATAGAAAGTGGGAAATTCTGTGTGTGTGTGTGTGTGTGTGTGCTGCAAGGAAATGTGGTTAAAAAACATACGTATTCACTTGTACACAAACATGTTCAAGTAGCACACACACACAGGTGCACACACACACACATACACGCACACACACACACATATATTTATTTCACACAGTATGTCTCGTGACAGATTTCCTGTGTCATACTTGCAGTCTCAACCAGAGATAGAATTAAATAGAAGTGAAATAGAAGTATTGACCCAAAAAAAAAAAAAATTCCAGCAGATCTGACATGTGGATGGATTTTAAACACAGAGATCAATGAAGTTGAATGAGATCTTATCCTATGCATTAATGAAGATGGGTTTGTGTTGGGAGGCCTCTATTGTCTGTTTTTCCTGTTGTAGAGCTTAAACTACTGTCCATTTGGTGATGAAATTGATTGCTTTCAAACAGCCATAAGTGTAATCCATTTGAGGTTAACGCATACTTTTCATGCTAATACTGAATAAACATTCATGTTGCTTTTTAATAAAAAAAAAAAGAAAAAAGGAAAAAGTCTAATATTTCTAATTAATATTAATAAAAAAAGAGCCTATAGGCAAGTATTAAGGATAGTTACAGTTTAGAGAAGCTAATCATTTAACTTTCTTGAAGGTACTGTTACATCCCCAGGCCTGTCTTGAATGTTTAGCTAAAACAGTTGCTCGTAACACAATTTTTTTTTTTTTTTTTGCAGGGCTCTAAAGTATTTAGTGGACTTACACTGCTGTCTGTCACTTAAGTGAAAAATGAGGAGGGAGAGCTTTTGTTAACAACTGTAAAAAGAGCTTCTGTGAAACAAAAATGAGAGGAAAAACCTACCCGATTATGGGAACTATCCGCTTTTCCCTTTATACACTGAAATACTTAAGGCCATGTCCAAATGATCTGAATCACACACAGTTGCTAGGCAGTTTCCAGTACACCTGATCAACATGTTTTTCAGTATGGGAGTATAATATGCGATACGGTCTCAGAAATCAAACCGCATGACCTGAAATATAAAGGGGGATAGAACGCGTACTAAACATTGATTAAATATTGACAAACTAGTACTTCCACTGAAAACAATGCAGACTTGTAATTTTTGATAAAAGACATTCAAGATGCCCAAGACTGATCTATATAATTGACAGTCATTCTGATTGTCAGATAGGAAGTTATTGTAGATGCTGTAAGTAGTTGCCTCACAGAAAAAGCAGGTACAGCCCATAATGACGGCACCACATAAAGAGCAAGCTCACTCACTCCTTCCTCTGGACTGCATCCATAGCAACAACACAGCTATACCAGGTACAAAATTTCAGAGCAAAGACTGAAAGTTCCAGTGAACAAACAGTTAGCGTACTTGAGCAGTGAGCTGGTTACTTAGCTTGCCCAAGCCAAACTACTTTATTTGGAACCAAAACAGTCCTAACCACACTGAGATCTCTATGGAGGGTGCTTGATATCTCACAACTGTGACTTAGTACCTTGCATTTGCGACTCGCTATCTTGCGACTGTGTAAGCTGCAATTAATCTCAGAATTAAACCTTAGTTTCACAGTTACAAATTAATATCCTCAAATTCCTCAGTATTACAATTTTAAAAGCTCAGAATTATTGCGTGACACTTAAGAATTATGAATAAAGGTTAATAAAGACTTACTGAACATTTCAGTTATGACTTTAATATCTAAAAATTGTGATTTGTATGCACATCTGTGGAAGAAACTGTCGGCTTGACTTCTGGATATCACCTCCATTCAATTGGCTGGGCGTAGCACACAAACCAGGACATCAGCAGATTCCTCTGGAGCTATTCTGACGATCGTCAGTTTGGCTGGGCTAGATTTCTACCATGGGCAGAATATGCTCAAGAGTCACTCTGCAATTCTTCAACTGGACTGATCCCCTGCCACTGTGTCCTTTGTGTTCAGCCCCCTCTTTGTCCCTAGAACTCAGCTCACACTGAAGCTCTGGCAGCTGATGGCTGGTTTTAGGAGAGCTCAACAGTTTTGAGAAACTGCTCATGACCACTGAACAGACCAGTTCGCTGACACAAAAAAGCAAATCAGCAACGGAGCAAAGTAAGACCTCACACTGCATCTACCTGACAGAAAACTGAGGCGCTGGTTCATTTGCCCTTTCCAGATGATCAGAATCCTTAACCAGGGCTCATATACACTCCAATTACCCAGTACTTTTCACCCATGTTCCCTGGTCCCACGGATGCTACAGTTCCTCTAGACACAAGCCACCAACACTGCTGGAACTTGAGAACACTCTCACCTTCTCTGTGAGGACTTTGCTAGACTCCTGGAGATGCTACTGTCATGGGCTCAACTCAGTCTACCTCTCAGATATCAACTTCTCCTCTTTATTAACTATGCTTGTTATTGGACTCATTGCTCAATCCCTGGTTTCACCTTTTCCCCATTCTCTGTCCTCATTACATGCCTTGTATATGTACATCTGATTTCCTCGTTGTCGGTTGTGAAGTCTCTCACATTTCTGAACCCTATCCTTGCCTTCCTGATCTTCTGTTTGTGCACCGATTTCAGCCTGCTTACTCTCTGTCTTTGCCTTGTTCTTGGGCATTTCCGTGAGCTGTTTCATATCTATTTCTGCCTGTTTCTTGACTAAGTTTTTGGAACTCCTTGATACTCTGTTTGCTGGCAATAGCCTCTGGCCTATTCCGACCAGTTTTGACCTATTTGAACTGTTTGGAGTATCCTCCTCCACTTCATGGTACTTTTTTCATCAGCAGAAACAGGCTTTCATGGAACAACATACCGGATAGCACATATTTTCAGTATGCAGTATGGTTAGCATGTAGTATATACCGTTACTAACCACTTAATTGCAAGAGAATTCAGAGCCTGCCTTAGGCTGTATTCAAACTGCAGGCAATCCCAGTTTATCTCTAAGATCTGATTCTTCTCATCTGAATGTTGATTTTAATTTTTGACAGTGACCCATGTCACAATCTCTATGTGAGCTGTCCTCCTTGATCACATGTGCCTCATAAATCAACAGCAACAGCAAAAGTCAAATCTGGGTCATGATTTAGCAGCTTTAAGTATGGAAGCCATCCAGTGGTGGCTTTTTATCAGTGCTTATCTTTAAGGAGTGAAGGCCAGGAACAAAATCGTCAAGATAAAAAGAAACCTTAAAAAAATTTATTTTTTATTTTTAGCTGTATTATTTTGCTGTCCTTATGTACTATCATTGTTATCTTTATTATGAGTTATAATCTCATTAACCTGTGAACATATTTCACATGTTTTCCTTTCAGATAGCCTAAACCTACCAATGTTAAAAAAAGTAAATGATACCATCAGTGTAAGCATGATTTAAGAAAGCAGGGAAAATAAATAATAGTCCATTATACCATTTTTTGTGGTGTCATTTAAAGGATTAAACAGCAGGAATAGATTGAGAGTTCTGTAGTTACATGAAATGACTGATGATCAGAGGATCTCAGAGCAAAAATGTTTAATCAAGACCAGAGTGGTAACAATAGCCACAATTAGAGGTTTATAAGAGGTTTATATAAGAGCAGTCTTATTGCAGCTGTAAGCGTAAAACCGTGTGGCATGGATATTGGTCTCTCCCTGACGCGTCCCAACTCATTCACCTCACAAGTGTGGCAAATCATTTTTGAAATTCACATAATCATGTGGCTTTTAATTTCCATAATTAAGTTGTTAAGTGTAGTTGCTATAAAAGTTTGTAATTGGACTAGTTAGACAAAAGCAGTCATTGGAATCAAGTTAATCTAACTTAGGCATTGCAATTAGCATAAACTACTCAATAAACTACATAAACAAAAACGTATTCACACGTGAATATTGGCTCTCTACCAGTGTAAATGAAACCTTAAGTTGTAAGTTAGAACACTTTATCTCCCTTTGGAAACAGGAAAAGGCAAGCCAGTCAGTGAAATCCTCCAACTAATTTTGCTAATGTTCTGTTAGCAATACCAACTCTCATTATTTTCTAAGCAAACTCCAAACCCATAAATAGTTAGGTATTGAAGCTATGTGGGCAAAGGCTGTTTTGGCTGTTTCTTCAGATCAAATAAATATTTCATCAGGCTAGTACTTCCCAATGGTTCTCATTCTCACACACACACACACACACACACACACACGTGTATGAGTAGAGACGAAAGAGAAGAATTGGGTTGCAGTTTTAGAAGTTGAGGGTTTCGCTCAGATTCAGGCACTGCTGAGGCACCTGACAAAACTCCAAAATGAGAGCAACCATCTTAATAGGTGAGGACAGGCTTCATCCATGTTCTGGATCTAATTGAATACTGAGACAATGACGTAGAGAGAGGTAAGCAGCTAAGCCTGCAGCCTGGAAGGAGTAGACTGGGCTCTGCAACACTGCATCGTGTGTGTGTGTATGTGTGCGTGTGTGTGTGTGTGTGTGTGTGTGTGTGAGAGAGAGAGAGAGAGAGAGAGAGAGAGAGAGGTGAGGTGGCAAGAAAGAATAAAAATACATCATTAAGGACATGAATAAACTGAGTGAGACAAAGTGTGAGGTCAGTGGTGAATTCAGTCAGTGTGGCTGTGACAAATAGAACATTCAATAGATCTGAATGACAGAGAGATGGTGGAAGTAATGGGTATAGGATTGAGAGAGAGAGAGAGAGAGAGAGAGAGAATGTTGTGATTCTGTGGTCTGAATTAGTTGTGCCTATGCTTTTATGAAGAGTTATTGAGGTAGCAGGCAGTCCTGCTCTTCTCTATTTGCCTTGATAAGTCTAAGTGAAGGAGAGCGCCGTAGCAACAGCATGAGAGATAACTTCTGGGAAGTTCATTCTGCAAAAAGGATGTTTTTCAATTTGTTTTGAGGGTTGTTTTCTTCTCTGAAGAATGTTTCTGGTCTCATTCATTCATTCATTCATTCATTTATTCATTTTTATTTATTTCTTTATTTACTTATTTAATCTTTTCGTTGGTTGCTCGGCTCTCTTCCTTTCCAATCTTTTGACCATTACTTTTCCACACTGTGGAGTTCATTAAGTTGTTATTTTAAATTTAGATTTTACTAGTGGTTTATTCAAAAGATTTCTATTTTTTGACATTTAATAATAAGGCTCTTAGCAATGACGACATTTACCAAAAGTGCTGTAGAAAACCATGTGACTCCTCAGTTGCTATGGAAATATCCATTAAAAGTACAAATAGCCCGACTTTGATGATAGCCCAGGTAAATGCTTCTTATCAGACTCTAATGGGAACCCATGATGAATCGATGCAGTGAATGGCTTGAAAAAATATAACTTAAGTAGGAGAAAATGCTATTTTTAGTCCCTGTCCTTGTTGAAATCAACTGGACCAAGAATATAAATAGTATATGTATGGTATTTGTAAAGCCTGCTTCAATGCATATCAACCTCAGTAAAACATTTTATGAATATTAGCAAAAGGTAGTTTTCAGCTAACTTAAAATATGTGACGTTTCTTAAATATACACATTTTACAGTTTGCAGTGTTTAAGAGAAATGTGTCTTGCAATGGTCAACTGTTCTTTTTGTCAAAACAGCAACAACAACAAAAAACATACTGTATTTAGAGTTTTGTGCAGAACAAAATGAGGGAGAGTCCTGGTCTTTCGCTCCACTGACACTAAACAAAAGGAAAACAAAAGAATAGATTGCTTTCATTTTATATATTGTGAAATTGTTGAAATTGTCAAATGTATTATCAGAATGTTCCAGAGATTCTCCCAATCGCATTTTTAAAATCAGATGTAAAAACACAGTTTTAAAGATTGCTTTTCAATGATGTGACCTTTTATTTTATTACATTTTTTTTTTTCTCTATTTTTATATATGTGTTCATTTTGTTTTGCATGCTGTGTATTTATTTTCTCCGTTTTTCATAACCTGTGTTGTAAATAAAATGCCATACAGAGGTTCCCTGCTGTTTTTGAGGTCATTGTAACTGCTAAAGTGTGATCATGTGATCAGTGTTTACAGAGTACTGTTTACGCTCAGTGAAGGTAAACAGCAAGCAGCACCAAAATAGCCAGTCTTACTTTATTAGTCTTAATTAAGCTTTGATATTAGTTCATCAAATTTGGATCTTTTTTTGTAGATATGTTGCCAATCACCCATAAGACAATTTATAACTGCAGTTTGTAAAACAGACAGTATTAACGGTTATAATTGTCCATTTGCTTCCAGATTGTCTGTTTTGGAGAAAGAAAATGTCATTTAGTATCTCACTGTATACATGTGTGTGTATAAAAATGTAAAATTAAGACTCCTGGGGAAGAAATGGACCTTTCAGGCAAATAAGTTTATATATAATAAATATCAGTAGGTTATGTTCTTGTCTGAAATGTCCACATAACACATTTTAACCTGACTGTCACCCTCTGGGATTGAGGATGCAGACAATGCAGCTAGCCATGTTGTCATCTTCAACACAGAGTTCAAGATGAGAAGGTAGTATTAGTTAGGGATAAATATTTCACAAAGTTCAGTCAATTTAGTAAAGAACCTAAATGAAATGAAATGGCTGGAAGATGTAGCATGCTACGCAACACTCCAGAGAACAGTTACTGTCAGCTGTCTACATATCCACAAGTAGAAATTGTATCAGGGTGTGGGATGACAAACATGTCTTCCTTTCTCAGAGAAGATGAAGGGGCTTCGTTTACATTGGATTATCTCTGGCTTTTGATTGACATGTGGCTACTTTGCATACAAATTATATAGGGTAATGAAACTGAAAGAAGAAAACCCATTAGCAGCGGAAAAGTTTTACAAGGGTACGAAAATTTATTTACATAAATTGACAATATTACCAAAAAAAAACAAACAAAAAAAAAACAAATAAAAATGCAAGCTGTCACTGATAATCGAATTCATCATGTTCTAGGTGAGATGGAAAGGGCCTAAGAGGTTTGAAAAATTTCAGGAATGCTTTGACTTGATCTCCTGATTTTCTTTTCTTTTTATTTAGTGTTTCCTTTCTTTCCAGGAAGATGGCACGTAATAATAAACGGTAGCACATCAAATACCCAAACGACGGTGAGCAGCATCTGACTTCAAAAGGCCGCCCCTAAGACCGGCCTCGGGGTATACTAATCTCAGTGATAGTGTTTGTTTGAACATGCCGTACCCTCGGATTATCTAACAGCATCTCCGGGGGGGTTACCGATCTGGTTGCCGCTCGGCTAGGACAACCGAAAGGTTCCCAGGGTTTTTGGCTCTCGATTACTTTGGTGAAGTTTATTATCAATTACTCAACGGCGTATGCAGCTGTTTATTGACAAAGCCAAGGCGTTGATGGATGTGGGAGGCAGGTCTTGGCATTGGGCTTTTTTCAGTGGCTCCATTTCACTCCCATCTGTCTCGCACATTTCCACCCGTTAACCTCACACATGCTTGCTTACGACCTCGATAAATAAAACCCGCAAGATCCCGACCTTCTGAAAAGGATATACCTCTTTGCTTTACGCCGACAAAAAAAAAGAAAGAAAGAAAAAAAAAAAGTTCAAACACCCTGAAAAGGTGTCTTGACAATAAAAATAACACCACTCAAGACTTTAGTCTTTATAATCCAACGCAAGCAAAGTGGTCGTTGTGATATACATACGAATGTGTGAACGCAGAACTTCATAGCTTTGCCTTAGCACTTTGTAAACACTCCTGAACAGCACTTCATCCTACCTCATTTCCTCTATTAGTTTCAGTAAGAATGAAACTTTCAGCTCCTGCCATCTCTCCTCTTTCTATGCCCCCAGGTTGTTGGAACTGTACAAATGTCAGATAGTCACACAAGGCTCGTATTTGTGATTTGACCCCTCCCCGTGCCAATGCTAAAAATAAGGGGGTAGGTAATGAGAACAGTAAGACTTGTCGACTAGCACGAGGGAAATTAACGGAAACCCTGAGAGCAATTAAGTGAATGAAGTGGAAAAAAAGAGGAGCGTTTATGTGTACGTGCCTTAGAAAGAGTCAACGAGAGAGTGTGTGTGAGAGAGAGGAACAGAGAAATGTAGTGGGAAGGGGATGATCATATAGAGAAAACGCAATTTTGTTTCTTATTCAGCTTTTATGAAACAGACTCTTACAATACTACAGACTCTTACAATACAATAACTTTATGGTGAATTAATGAGAAAAAAATTTATCACGGAAATAGCTTGATGAAGTAGTCTTCCCACACCCACCATCACTGATATATGCACCTCTACGAGTCAACACACACACACACACACACACACACACAGACTACTCCCCTTCTTCTGGCCTTGAACGTCTAATCCCAGGCAGCTCTAATTCCATTACTAAAGCGTTCCAAATCCTCTTAGCATTCGGTTAGATAGCAGGGAGAGCCCACACTCATACACTGTGTAGGGGGATTGATCCCTTCCCCATGGATCATGGGAATATAACACATCCTATTCAGACAACATTGAGCTTTATCCCCCCCCTTGGTAATCTTTGGAAAAGCACAGTGACATCGCAACATTATGTACTGTACTGTATTTCATTATCCACTTAGCAATTTCCACTAAGGTTTTGAAGCTGCTCTTCGTGGCAACTTACATGCATACATCAATCATTAGCTGGCCCTCTGCTTGTCTCAGAAACTGCTCAGCTGGATTTGTAGTAGACTATTTATTTTACTGGAGGGCAGATGTTGACAGAAAAGATGACGGACAGGTTTTTTTTCCGCCCCCCTGTGGATCATATGTACAACCAGTGAGCATAATAAATTAATTCAGTAAAGAAATGATATCACTCATGAACCATTTTTTTTTCCTCCTCTCCTTTGATTCACAGCTCTTCCACATAAAGTTGTCAGCCAATATTGAATTCTGTGGCTGCTGACAGCACCTGTGTAGGAATGGACCCAAACAACAGAATACTATTCATTACCAGGTAACGCAATTAAGGACAAACCACTAAACAAATTTTACTGAAAAATACAACAATAATTACTAGCATTGTTTTTGATGTCCAAATAATCTGCACTTAAGAAATATATTTTTGACATTTTCGCAGTAATTGAATTGGACCAGTGAGCTCACCTCAGGAGCACTCAACAAATAGGCTTGGCATCTGTGATTCCAGTAAATATCGGTGTACTTTTTCACCAGTATATAGCTGTATGGACTGTACTATATAAATCTCATCTCCTGAAACCAAACTGAGTCCTTGAAGCCATTAAAACTTGGGAGCCAAACTCTATGTGTGACAACGGGGCAGCATAAAGACTATCAGAGACCCTTGGTTCGACAATACTAAGTGGGCAGCTATATCTGTTCATCATAACAATGACGTTTCACCCATTTTCATTTATTGTATGAAACTTGTCGTGTTGTTGATGTTGTAATCATAACTGGGACATGAATACTGCTACTTTGTTTTTGTTTTGGTTTTTTTTTTTTCGGTTACATCCAAAGTCTCCGCTTCAATGTGCTTTGAGGGTGTGAACTTCTACTGCACCTGTGCACTAGGCAGTGATTGGAAATGGGGTGGGGGGTTGGGTGGGGTGGGTTTATTCGTTAAATTGCTGACGTCCTATGGCTGTGTTACATTACTGTGAGAGCGTTAGCTGAGTGAGAGTTATGAAGCTATGTTTATTTATTAACACTGCTAACAGTAGCCAGCTGATTAGCTCATGTAATATGCCAGCAAATGCAGGCCAGTGTGATAGACATATTGGTGTGGATCTGAGCTCTGGCTTCTGAAAGTGTGCAGATGAGGGGGTGGGAAGGAGAACAGGGTTAATCACTGGGAACTGATTCCCTACTGGAATAATTACAGCTGTTTGAGAGAGAGAAGGCAGGAGTGGGCTGTGTTAATGTGATATCAATACTAAGGCCCCCCACCTATTTAACTCTAGCAGTCAACACACATATAGGAGACACACAGAGAGAAGAAAGGAATCAAGACTAAAGTGTGAGTGTGTGTATCTGTGTATGTGTTTCTCTCTCTTGCTCCCTCTCTCTCTCTCTCTCTCTGTATGTGTGTGTGCGTGTGTGTGTGTGTGTTTCCTGTCAGGACTTTTGAAGAAACGCTTAAAGACAGACAAACAATTTGGTATGAGACTGTATACAATATGTGCGCCTCTGTGCACTTGTCTGAGCATAGCTAAGAGGAGATGTTGAAAAAAGGTCAGCACCAGAACGGACATGAAAGCTGGAGCATGAGCAGTCTTTCCAAACACAACCTTCTAAGGATAAGCTTATGAAAGGAAGAAGGGGGGGGGGGGCAGTCAGCCACCAGCAAATCTGCTTTATGACATCATCACTGGCAGATCATTCATCTGAAACTGAGTGCTAAAACACATTTCAGCGTCTCATGACTCATGGGTTTAAATATGAACCTCTGGATACAGTGCGAGCACGCTCCTCCACTCTAATTGGTATCTGCCCTGATTAAGCACGAAAAAAAAAACAATCCACTGTGTGTTTTGACTCCGCTTCACACCAAAACAAGCTAGAGGCAATATCGAGATGATGTATGAACGACGGCTGTTTTGCGTTCGGTATAAAACCACTGTTTGCTTCTTCACAGTCAGAGATAGACTACAGATCAGATGTGTCAAATAGTACAAAGTAGTGCTTAGAGTTTAAAAGGAGCGCTGGGTTATTTTTATTGCTCGGGTGTGTTTGGTAAATACAACAAAGTGCGTGCTTCACGAACTGTCATTTACCATTTGTTTTCGGTCTCAAAATCCATATGCCATCATCAGTAAGCACACCCTTATGACAATTTCATAAACTGCAGCCTCTTTCTCAGCGCGATACTACATTCAGACAGATTATAATTTGACCTATAACATTAAATCAGGAACAGCAACTTTGACAAGCTTGTCAGCTGGTGTGAATACCTCCTTATTTGTCTCAGAGTTCTGATGACAACATTCACACCTGTAACATCTCCCTCTCTGAGTAAATTATTCATTTAAATAGCAAAACTTCAAAGAGGTTCAACCCGAGAGAGAGAGAGAGAGAGGTAAAAAGTGGTAAAAATGGACCACTGCATATACAACACAGACATCAGGATCCGACTCACAACTGATTGAAATCCATTAACCACATGGACTACTTTTTTTGTTGCATTAAGGCTGTCATGCTGCTCGTTGTCTGAAAACTCTCTCTCTCTCTCTCGTCGTCCTCCTCTCATTTTATGACTCTCAGTTTTTCCCCCTCTTTCATGCCCATCATACCTATTACTATTCCATTCACTCATACATCCCAAAGATGAGAGGCATACTTCACGGTGTTCTTCCACCAGACACGTCACAGGCAGTCTCAAGTCCTTAAAAGACTCTCCTACCTCTCCTGGTCCCTCACTGCCACCCCCCCCCCCCACACCTCCTCTCCTCACAGCACAAATACACAAAGGAATGTGGTGGGTGTGGGGTTGGACTGAGGGAGCGAGGTAGTGTTTTCACACAGCTTGATAGCAATGCGGAGAGGAATGAAGCTAAGGCTTGGGGAGTGGAGGAGAGGGGTGTGTGTGTGTGTGTGTGTGTGTGTTTGGGGGGGGGCGGGTATAAGAGAGGACAACCAGAAAAGTAATCAGGAAATCAGCCAAGCCCCTGTTCAGAAACACTGAGCCAATTAAAGTGAGGTGAGAGAAACAGGATAGGGAACCGAGCCAGGAACAGTGACGGCGGAGTCAGAGAAGAGAATGGAATCTGAGGGAATTCCACTTATGCTGGCGCGTATTGTGTGTGTGTGTGTGTGTGTGTGTTTTCCTATGTGAAGGATGATATGATGGTGTTTAAGGATGTGATATAGTGGTGGCTGACCAACAGGCTATTATACTTTATGGTTTCATTCTTTCCATTACGTTTGCTTTTTTTCATTTGTTCTTTGTTCATCTTTTTTTGAATTACATTGGAAACTCTCTCTCTCTCTCTCTATTTGTATTCTCTCCATCTCTGCACATCTGCAAAACACACAACACCAATCTGTGGTCTGTGAGTAGATTCCAGTCTTGATTCATATCAGGTGTTCAGTGTGAGTGTGTGTGTGTGTGTGTGTGTGTGAGTCTGTGAACTTGGGACCACTAGCATTCTAAATCAATTGTAAATACAGACATCCTTACCGTTGTTCCAGCACAGGTACACAGAGTACTGAACGTGAGTGAGAACACAGAGGAAGACGAGAAAAAAACATCTCACGGTCCTATAGGGGAGCAGTCAAATGGAACAGGTGCGAGATGATACGGCAGGGAGACAAAGAAAGGTTCAGATGGATAGAGCGCGAAGAAAAGAGGATATGTAAAGATAGACAAAATAAAAAAGTGATGGCGAGATGAAGGAATCTGATAAGAAGAAGAGGATTAGAGGATGTGCAGATGTGAAGGAATAATATGGTGAGAGGGGGACAGGACTTGCAGTGACAACGTTGTACGAGGGAAATGAAGAACGAGGGCGAGGCGCAGAGATTGGCTGAAACAGATCTGTGGACAGATAAGCCTAGAGATGGAGAGAGAGCGAAAGTGAAAGGGAGAGGTGTGGTGACGGAACATCAGATTACGAGAGAGCGGGTGGAGGTGTGGAGAGGAGAAAGGAGAGATGGCACGGGGGGTGATACGGAGGTGTTTTAGGAAGATGAGAAGAGAAGGGCACAGTAGTTATGCAGAGTGGTATTACGTCACTAAATTGCAAGAGGAGCACGCTGGGCAGTTATGACTCACTGCACAGTGGGAGGCATAGCCAGAGCTAATCGCAGGCCGGGGAGAGATAGGAAGAGAGGGGGAAAGAGGTTTAGCGGACAAGGACAGTAAAGCACATGAAAAATATCCAGATGTAAGCCCACAACAGAGCAGCTGGATCTTAAAGCAGATTTGCTGGTGGCTGACTGCCCCCCCCCCCTTCTTCCTTTCATAATTATCCCTGAGATGCACGTCAGTGTGATAGACGCTTGCATGTGTGTATTTGTGTGTGTGTGTGCCTTTGTGAGACAGAGGGGGTGGGGGGGGGGGGGGATAGAGAGAGAGAGAGAGAGAGAGAGAGAGAGAGAGACGTGGGGGGCACTTCAGTATTGACCACCAGTCCGAGTCCACCGTGGTAGCTGCAAGGTAAAAGCGACCCACCATTTAGTCCTGGACTCACAATGCCATGATAGTCCATTCAAATATGGCAAGAAACTAACCTGAGTAAAAGCTTGGACACACTAAGAATTCAAATGCACAGACAAAGGGAAATATGAAGAAGAATATGGGAGATGAGTAGAAGAGAGTATAAAGTGTGGTAAGAGAGCTGAAATCCATGCCCTGACAAAGGGTAAGTCAGCCGCATAAACTGAACGAGATTTTGTCTGCCGAGTATCTGTACCAATGCATAGTTTTGGCCAGAATGGCACTGATTAAAGTTGGAAATTGTCTCACTACGGTCTGATTGGTAGGAAATGGAAGTGTCCACTTTTAAAGGTAACCTAAAATGAGTGCTGAATTGAATCTATCCTTAGACAAGAGAGACTGAAAGACTTGAGGAGTTGAAAGGAGACAAGAGGAAGAAGAACCATCCAAGGAGGAGGCAAAGAAACAAAACAAAAGACAAAAGCATGTTAGAGAACAACAAGGGAAGAAATAGAAACACAGAAATTGCAAGTGGAATATCTCTTAGTATCTAGGCAACATTCAGTGGAAGATTTAGGTTCTCGAGGTAGCCATAGGAGAGTTGCACAGTAATTATACCGTCTCTCTCAGACTGTCAAGAACACACACACACACACACACACACACACACACACACACACACACATACACATGCCCACATGAAAACAACTACACATAGGTTTTTTATTCTAAAAAAGAGTCAAAAGAATTGTCAAAAGCACTTTGTGCCATCCGAGCTTTGTGAATCACGCTGTCTTTGAAAGTTCCACGAAACACAACCCGTATCCAGACACCTTGGAGTGACTCCATTAAGACACAGTGGGACGGTTAGGAGAGCTCAGTCAGGGAGCTCCACGCTTAAAGTGTGTCACAGCCTCGCAGGAACTCAAGCAGAGAAGAAAATTTCTTCTTTTCCAAGAGTACAGGGAAACCAGTGTCATTACCACTAGAGGACCGCTTTCACACGCCAGTTCAGCTTTCCGTTACCTAAAATGTCAAACAGCCCTCCAAAAAAAAAAATTAGTTCTTGATATTTTATGCAGTAACTGCGAGCGGGGGTTGCAATCACACATACAAATGTTTTATTCAGTCAGTTTCTCATCTTCCATATCTTTTCAAATGTTGGGATTTCGATGGGATTGCTTCAAGGTTTAACTGAAAATAGCTGATGATTAACGTCGAGATATGACACTTACCGTTTACTTCGTTAACCTGCCATGTTTGTGGTACCGCTACTGACTTGTTATTGTTAGCATGTTGACCAAAGTGTTACAAAACTTGGCTACTGATGTCTATTCATGCAAGAATAAGCGATAGAAATTCAGCTATTATGCTGCTATTTCTAGACTTTCAACCATTGACAGCCATCAGACAAGACTTAACTAAAAGTCTGGAGAATCACTGTCCACGCACACATGAAGGAATGTAGTGACAGGCCGGTACAAAGGTATGTCTATCCTTTCAGTTTGGTGGTCATGACTCTTTAACACGTCATTATAATCCTAGCTAAAGAACATTTATTTGTCTCTCTCTCTCTCTCTCTCTCTCTCTCTATTTTTGTCTGAAATATCACAATAGATCCTGCTAGTGTGTGTTTCTGGGAACTGCTGGCCACTAGAACAATGTCTGGCACATATCACTGAGCCTTGTAAAGCCCAAAAACAAAAAGGGCGGATACACTAAAGGCATCGAGAAGTGTAAGCTGCATTACTCCAGAGAAATCCCACCAAGCTACCATCCCAACCCAAATACATCTCACAGACTAGAGTGCCAGGACTGATGGGTAAAAATATCTAAGACAAAACAAGGAGGAATGTATTGCATAGTTCACTGGGACAAATAGTACTGTTAAGACAGAAACCTTGAACAATGGGGCGTCTCTGCTCCACATTAATACACATGGCCTGCTGCCTCAAACAAACATGCGCATGCACACACACACACACACACACACACACACACACACGCACACACACACACGCATGCGCGCACACACACACGCCTGCAAACTTTGATCCAATCACCAATACAATAAGATTTTGCTGACAATGTGTTTCAAAATTCAGTGGCAGAAATGTCTGACAATAAAATATCTCATAGTTTGGGAGTTCACACAAAAGTTTAACTAATTTCTCATTTCAATCAATCCTAAAACCATGATACACGTTTAGAAAGAGAATTATAGCATATATAGAAGTCTTCCAATTCAGTTTGAGGAGACGGCACTTTCTCCCATGCCAATGGGAAGAACCTAGAAAAGCAATGGAAGGTCATCAGCAAATGTTTGACAATAATCTCACCCTTTGAATTTGACAGGAATTTTTTAGTCCTCTGTCATTTGAACCAATTATCTCTGTGCATAAAAAGTTAGGTAATGTTTTCCCTTAAAATGCTTTGTCCTCTTTTATGGATTATGAATACTTTTATCCAAAAACATCTCTTGTGTTTTGCGTACAAAAACGGAGTGTCAGAAATATTAGGATGTGTAGTCTATGTCTTACAGATATCAGGGGCGACTTTGGCATGGTACATCCGTAATGTTTCGACCTGAATAACAGTGGAAGCCAACAAACTATGCTGAAATAGAAAGAGTCTCCTAATCAGAGAACTGGCTCTGAATCCATATTACGCCCCAATTGCCTCATCATAGAGAAGCGAATTGAGTTGAGCTGCAGGCAATCTGCTGTTACCTCAAGGGCTATAAGCGCTTAACAAGTCACACATTTACACACCCACTTACCCATACACACGCATATTCACACACACACGCACACACATATATTCACACACAAAAAACACACTTTTACACACACACACACACGCACACACGCACGCACGCACACATGCACGCACACACATGCACGCACTCACACGAATACACACACACACGCACACACATATATTCACACACAAAAAACACACTCTTACACACACACACGCACGCACACACATGCACGCACTCACACGAATACACACACACACACACGCACACGCACACGCACACACGAACATACAAAAGCACTGTTTTAGACACATTCACACACAAGAATAACACAGACGCATAACTGATTAAGAAAGCAGGCTTACCTTACATAGACACTATTTTCTATGTAAGGTAAGGTATCCAGGATTATGAATAAATAACTCAGCTTCAGCCCATACACTACATATAGAGCTCAATTTATCTCTTGTAAAGAATTGTCTTTTACCTTGTGAGTATTTAATACTTCACAAATCTTTCATTTAGTTGTAGGAAGTTGGTAAAACAATGTTTCTATGATACCAGATTTTTGCTTATGATTTCAAAAACTATTGAAACAGATCATTGTAATACATTTACCAGCCACAAGATCCTGACTCAGCATTCAAAACTGCTGTGTTCTGTTTGCTACCTGAAATAACTGGTTTGCTATCACCTGCAAATAAATTGCCTCCTCGTGCAAGCTTTTGCCTCTGAGGGTAACATTTTAAAAGAGTGCTTGAATTGGACTTTTCTCTTGGTACAGCAAATTAAATGTTCAGTGTCTCTCCAGGATTTCTCTCTCTTCTCCTCCCACTGCCATGGCTTAGCGGACTGTGGATCGATTAAAATTACACCAGGATATCAGCAAAATTTCTTTTCACGGTCAGACGTTTACAGAGATTTTTTTTAACATTTAATCCAACCCACAATGATCCCAGAATGGATGTTTTGAATTATGTTTAATTGAAAAAAAAAGAAGGATATATATTTATTTATTAGATGTCAATCTTCAGCTCAGAAGTGTGTTTGTGTGGTGATTGATCAACCAATGGAGGAAAAGGGAAGAGAGAAAAGACTGGAAAAAGGGGGAAAAAAGATATCAGTGGTTGTGTTACTAAGTCATAAAGACTCTTTGATGTTGCCTGCCATGTCAGCTTGGAGAGCTCATTTTGAGTTGTCAGCCCCCGCCTGTCTGTCAAATGACAAAATTGCCAATTTAGACTTCACTGCTGAGTGACGAGAGAGCTGACGTGCGGTCTCAAGTGTGCATGTGCGTGTGTGCATTTGTGTGTGTGTGTGTGTGTGTTTATTTGCTGCAGTCATCTTTGTTGTTTGATTTACTAGAAGACTGCCAGATCTTTTTTTTTTTTACAAAGATGGTTGTCAGACTCAAACTTGTCTCTTATGCATAGCGAATTAGAGGAACTATCAGAATTTCACCTTGTGAAATTCAACTAGAGTGAGATATTCGCTAGCAATGCCCTGGTTTAGCAACAGGAGGTGTGTGTGTGTGTGTGTGTGTGTGTGTGCGAGTAAGGGGGGGGGGGGGGGGGGGGGCTGGAGGGGTTGGAAAGGGCTAGGTTTATGGAACTGGACCTTTCTAACTCCAGTAGTGGATCTGGCAAGAACCGTTTTCAGTATCTCCTCTAAGCAATGCACACTAGACTGAGCAGATGTGTGGTGCTGCCATTTAGATAAGCTCTGCCCAACAGAATAGTTTCGCTAATCATTGTAGCATCTTGACAATTCTAAATTATTTCCAAGAGCAACTTTAATTACAATGCAACTTCTTGGCCTAATCTCTTCATATCCTGTATTTTTGAGTGATAAAGTTTTATGTAGATCACAGCTTTGAAAAAGAAAAAAAAGGGGAAAGTAGATTAGTCGTGTGTTAAGTGTGTCTTTAAGGGACATTTTCATCTTTGTTGGACTTCAGAACAGCTAACAGAGGCGCGGAAGGAACTCTCTGAATTCTTTTGAGGAGAGGCAAATGAGATATACAGATTCTCTTTCAAGCAAATGTTTGGATTAATCCAAATGTTATGATTCAACTGCTGAGACACAGTCATTCAGCAGAAATGTAGAGATGCCTTTGAGTTTCTCTGCCTCAGACAGACCCTGTTTACTGTGCTAGCCTTTATTCCAAGGAACACATTCCAGATCTATCATTTCATTGCTTAAACCACACTCCATGCCGAACTATTATTAGCCAATAGACCTCTGTGGTTGGAACGAGATACAGAGACAATAAATTCACGACAAGTCGAGACGGCTTTCCAGTCAAATTTTGGTGATCAGACCGTATCCACCATAAAAGCTCAAAAGCTACCCATATCTGAAAAAGCAGTCTAATAATTGTGGCTGACCTGAAAAGCTAAGCATATTCAAGTTTATGCTTACATAAATTACATTAGGATGAGAACGGAGAGGAGACAATACTAACAAAGTGATCGCAATGACTCGGCATCTTTGAGAGGCTTTTGTTACATTGGGGTTATCTGATACAGTAACTTTACCTGTTATTTCATTTTCAAGGTCAGAGAACTTGTTTATATCATGGCCAAGAGTAGAGGATCCTGTCGAATGCAAACATGTTCTGTTTTCTATTTTTGGGGGGGAGGGGTCTCAAATTGCAGTCCCTCATCATTATTTCCTGGAAGACATTCTCCCAAATAATGTTGAAATCACGGTTATCAAATGTTCAGTCCTTTGCCTTTTTGATTATATGTACCATATACTTACCATTAATAGTGTTTTATTGTGTGTGTGTGTGTATGTGTGTGTGTGTGTGTGTGTGCGTGCGCATGTGGGGGGGTTTACAAGCAAACACACTGAATATCCTCATCCTGGAAAAACAACAACATATATTTAAAAAGTTGGAACTGCTCATTGTTGGTGATTCATTAAATAAACCATTGAATACTGTGATAAGAATGCTTCGATGGTTGAGTCATATCTTTATATAAGTTTTGAACTGCAATGGACCTACTTTGATGATACTACTCTCTTCACGATAATAATGTGTTTTTTTATGTAATACAAACAGTTTATCAGCCATTCTGTAAGAAAAAAAGGCAAGTCAAACTGGATGAAATTTCATGTTTTACAGCTCCCAGGCTTGCTGTGCAGTGGAGGAGAGTGACGTCATAAGGTTTGTGCCCAGAACAGGAGGGCTATTCACTCAGTCTGCACCAGGTTTCTGCTCAGTGAACCAGACATTCTGTTAAAAGCAGCCATATAAGCACCGAAACAAGGCAAACTCCTCGACAAGTCCCAAAGTGTTGTTGTGGGATGTGTGCGTGTGTGTGTGTGTGTGCGTGTGTGTGCGTGAGGATTTGTGTGTGTTTGCAAAACAGTAGCGTATTATTTCAGACTTATTGCTCATCTATTTCCTTATGGCAATTATTAAACAATGCACAACTGGCAGCTGCTTGAGAAAATGCTAAGGGCTAATTACAAAAACAATGCACTTAATTTCAACTCATTTGACAAGAATAAAAGGAGACTAAATGACATGCAGATGTTTCACTTGAGAAAGGGGGTCTGTGGGAGTATCATAGCAACTACGACTGAATTTCAATTTGATACTAAATATCCAAAAGCCTGGTCTTGCACAGCACCCATGAGAGAAAGTGAAACATAATATTTGCCCATATAAAGTAAAATAAAGGATAAAGTTTTAGTATCATGTATGTTCCACTCTGTGAAGAGTACACCCCAGAATACGCCAGTAAAATGTCAGTGTGATTCTCTGCAGATGCACTGACGTCACCAACATGACAATTTCATATTGATGAATCTGTTTCTTGGTGAGTGAAATTGAGTTCTGGTTCAGCGCTGTAATCTTAAGCTCTGGAGACAGATAAATTTGTGACATTTAAATTCTCTCTCTCTCTCTCTCTCTTTTTTACATTTGGTGGTTCCTCTGCACATTTTAGAAGAGATAACTGCTAATTGACTGACTGAGTTTTAGATTTGTCTGTTAGCTATCTATTTGGGAAAGTTAAAAAATAAAAATAAAGATAAAAGAAAGTGATAGGATTATAGGATGTAGGGTATAATGTCAAAACATCTTTACCTGACATACTCATAAACCTGAGTTTGTAATGTCAGCACAGGCTGGCAGAACGTAACTGCAATGTCTCAGTAACGCTTGAGTCAGAGAAATGCGAGCTGACATTGCTGCTCTCGTTGATCTGACCTCAGTGCGTGCCTTAATTTATGGGTTCCTGTAGGAGCAAACATAGCACAGTACAACACAGTACAGCACAGTACAACACAGCACAGTACAACACAGCACAGCACAACACAGCGTAGTACAGCACAGCACAGCACAGCACAGCACAGCACAGCACAGCACAGCACAAGCCAGCAAAGCACAGTGCAACACAGCATAGTACAACACAGCACAGCACAGCACAGTACAACACAGCACAGCACAACGCAGCACATAATAGCATAGTACAACACAGCACAGCACAGCACAGTACAACACAGCACAGCACAACGCAGCACATAATAGCATAGTTCAACACAGCACAGCACAGTACAGTACAGCACAGCTCAGCACAGTACAGCACAGCACAGCACAGTACAGTACAACACAGTACAGCACAGCACAGCACAGCACAGCACAGCACAGCACAGCACAGTACAACACAGCACAGCTCAGCTCAGCACAGCACAGTACAACACAGCACAGCACAGTACAGTACAGCACGGCACGGCATGGCACAGCACAGCAGAGTACAGCACAGCATAGTACAGCATAGAACAGCACAGCATAGTACAGCACAGCACATAAAGCAAGGCTCCACATCGGGACACTGGAGTCACACAGCTTCAGTAAGACATGAAATAGATCTGCCGCCATGCATGCCAAAGCATAGCACAAGCTTCGCGTTAGTCTGCAATACTAGGCAAGTATGACTTGAAATGTTTTAAGAGTGGATGCTCCCTTCCAGATGAAACTAATTCTGTATTTTTAAATTAAATTTTCATATGAATATATTTTCTGAAAATTGTGCGTGTCTTCACAATTGTACAAGTTACACAAGCACAAGTTTGTGCAAGAGGGAGGAGAGAGCTGTTTGTGTGTGTGTGTGTGTGCATGTGTGTGTGTTTATGCATGTACGTGTTGGTGTTTCACACTCTCATGGAGGGTTGTGTAAGAGTCAGTTGAACAGTTTTCCACCCATAAGGAGATAGTCTTCACTCTGAAGCAATGAGGAGGAGAGAAGTAGTCTGGAACACTATACTCATACTGCCCCCTAACACCCACCTGTGTTACTGCAACAAACTCCAATCAATAACGCCAAGCAAAAAACTAAATCAAAGATTGGTTCAAAATATTAAGCACGCTTTGCCAATTTTCACACACATTGATTTGTTCACTAAGAATAACTTGGAGTAGACATTGTTTTGAGTTCAGTGTTATCTCTTGGTAAAGGTTTTTCGGATCTTGCAAAAGTAGTTGGGTATTTTCTGTTTTGCCTCAGAAAATTCAGAAAGATTCAGAAAGATTATATATACATTCTAATGTGCTTGTATATACTTATGTACAAATATATATGTATATTAGTATATATACTTAGGCACAAGCTCATGTATATAGTTTAAATACTTTGTTCTCCTTGCCGTACAACATACAGACTGAGAGGATCAGGTGCCACAATATGAGATTACTGCTCATTACACAAGTCAGTAAACACTTTAACACATTTTTGTTCATTTCAAATTATGATTTATGAACATAGAAAATAGTTTTCATGCATTCCATATGTGTGAACGGTTAATCACGCGTCACGTCAAAACCATACCAAAAACATTTTCCCTTTTGGCCTGAGAAAATCTTCTGATGTATCTCATTTTTAGGATTGTGATATTCACCCTTAAGGCAACGCACTGTGCTGAGTGACATTTGCACTCACTGTCACAGTTCTTAAGTAGCACCAGGGGACCCATCCCTCCACCCCAATACTTCTGGTTTGTATAAAAATTCACTTATAATAAGAGTCTGCCATCTGGCCCCAGATGATTATGACTGAGTTTTATAACCAAAAAAAAAAAAAATAGTTATGCGTGAAAATATGACTGTAATATATCTTTACCTTTTGACACTTGTGGGGTCTGAGGGCGATTTCTCCCATCTTGGCACACAGGGCTGATGTCTACACTAAATATAAAACAGAAATCAGTTCCATGTCCTTTTGCATGAAAGACATCCAGTTCTAGTGTAAGAGGACACAAAAAAGCAGTCAAAGGTCATAGACTACACATGCACACACACACACACACACGAACATGCTATGTCTGTGTGAAAAGTTATGTATGAGTGTGTGTGTGTGTGTGTGTGTGTGGGTGTAATCCTATATACACAATAAAAAAGTTGATAAAACCTTGTGCTTAGTATGCTGGGGACATCCTACCCATACGTTGCTGTTGAGATCTTCACCATAACCTCAGGAGGTTGGGGTGAGCGTGATCTGATTGAACTTGTCCTCCATCCTGAACTCATCCTAAAGCACTCTTGACTTCCCACTCTCCGTTAGCCCAGATCTCGTTTTTACTGCTCTAGTGACTCAGACTCGGAAACTCCTTCAAATTGAATCACTTAACAATGAAGGTCATTGGTTTCTCTCCCCCTCTCTCTCTCTCTCTCTCTCTCTATCTCTCTCTCTCACAAACACACACACATGCTTCTACTTGCTTTTTCTAAACCTCAGATATACATCTTTCTTTTAAACTTGAATCTTGTGATCAAAAGGAAAAAGCTATGATTTCAAAAACACACAGCAGGTTAAAAGGCCAAGCAGAACTTCTGGTGTTGCAAATAATGTGTGAGAACTCCTCCACATTCTTTCTCACTGCACTGTCCCACTTAAGTCAATGAGGTCCTGGAAAGTCATCAAAACAACGGCAAATTATCCAAACCATGGATATATGTCTCTCTCTCTCTTTCTCTCTCTCTCTTTCTGTCTCCTTCCAACCTCATATAACTTGAGGAATTGCGAAAGAGAGAGAGAAAGAGAGAGAGAGAGAGAGAGAGAGAGAGAGAGAGAGAGGTTGGTTCGAGACCTGTCTGTTTGTGCAGTGTGACTCAGCTGAATAATGGATCAGAGTCTCCTCTGTTTGCCTCTGCAGAGAGACGACACACCCACGACGGAAGACACACCCTCGATGGAAGACATGTCCATGATGGACGACACATCCATGATGGAAGACACATTATGGTCAAGTTGAGGCACCAGGTCATTCGAGATGAGTTAACTGTGAAGAAGAGAATGTAAAGGGTACTCCACCATTACAGAGACAGTGCAGACAGCCAGACCACAAAAACTATTAATACTTTACTATACTAATACAAAGACTAGTCATACTAATATTTCTTTACTTCCTACATAATAGATAAAGTATGCCATAGACACCAACAAAACAATCGTGAAAAAGAAAAACCTCGTATTTTTATATGAGTTGCTCTTTATGTTCAGCTGAATTTATTGAATTTCATGATGAACATTATGAGACAAATACATATTCATGGACATTTATAAACAATGTTACAATGTTATGAGAGAACTATGTTATATTACTATGCATAATACATAATGAAAGGTATGTAATCCCTAGATGTGTAGGTAATTCCTTATGAAGGGTTTATTCAAGCCAGGGTATTTAATAAAAGATACAGTAAACATTCAGAGAAACTCCTTTAGTTTTCGCTCTGTTGTTATTTGCATGATTCAGCCATATCACAGCTGAGTGCCTTTCAGTATTTCTTCATGTGACGCCTACAAAACTTAGAAAACACTTATGTAGAGAACATTTGTTTAACTAACTATTCATAAACATAAAATATGAAACACTTTGTGTAGAGAAAGTGGAGAGATTCACTGTAAACATCTTTGAATTTTTGATGAAAACGGACTTCTGAGTTTGGAGATTTATTCCACTTCATGTTCTTATTGGTGCAATATCTGTCAAAGACATTGGGGCTGTAATTCAGGTTAAAGCAGACGTTATGTGTCTAAGTGTGTCAGCTCCAGAAGTAGGACACAGAGCAAAGGAGAGAAGCCAATGAGAACTTCTGCTAGAAAACAAGGCCACAGCAACATAGAGAGAACCCAATGAGACTTTGTTTTTAACCAGAACATGCACACACATGCATTCTCATATACACAACATGTTCGCACGCACACACACACACACACACACACACACACACACGTACACACACGTACACACACAAACACACACACACACACGCACGCGCGTGCGTTCATATGAAGCAGCTCTTGGAGTGTGTGCTTCCTCTCAAATGCGGAGCTTTTTGTCCCGCGAGGCCCAGTGTCCGCTTTACAATCCCCAGGTGACCCATGAGCACACACTCCTTGCCAAACCCTAATTATAGATCTCAGCTCCAGAGCAAGATTCCTACCACATGTGTGTGTGTGTGTGTGTGTGTGTGTGTGTGTGTGTGTGCGTGTGCGTGTGTGTACGTATGTGTGTGTGTATGTGTGAGAGAGAAAGACATGCCTGAGTATATGTATAAATTTCACTCTCTGGAGAGCATTTGTGTACTGTTTGTATTAAAGTAACTTAATAACTTGAATTTCTGCTAAGAAAAGCATTATCAAACACTTTCATATCTCTCCAGATATTCCTACATTGTTTATAGTGTCAAATGTCTGTGTGTGTGAATGCGTGAGTCTCTTGTGTGTGTGTGTGTGTGTGTGTGTGTGTGTGCCAGTGAACAATAATACTGTCTCTCCCTTAAAACAGCACATTTCATTTATAATCTTCTTGAAAAATTTAAGTGTAAACTGAGCATTTGTGAATCTTTGTATACTGCACCCCCCCTCCTCCCCTGATCTATCCAGCCCCATGATGAGCAAAGCTGAGTAATTCCTCTACGGAGTAGTATTTTGAACTTGTGTTTGCCAGAAAAGGAAGCTTATATTATTAAAAACAGATGTTATTGACAAATAAGACATGAAATCTTTCTCTCCATTTTCCATTATTTATCTATCTAAACATTTTACATATTGACTCTGTGTTGTGTTGTGTTGACTTTGTGTATATATCTGACTATGTGTTTTATATATATATATATATATATATATATATATATATATATATATATATATATGCTTTATTGCATAAAGACAACATAATAATTGAAATATGTTTCTTGCCTCAAAGTTCTTGTATTCTCCGGAATACAGATACTGTTAAATTTATTGGAGCCAGGATTCTTCTGTGTGCTCTAATCATGTTTTAATAGGAGCTATCTCTCTGTCTCTCTCCCTCCATCTCTGTCGCTCTCTCTCACTGCGTGCGTGCGTACGAGTGTGTGCGTGTGCGCGCGGGCGTGCGTGTGTGAGTGTATGTGTGTGTGTGTGTGTGTGTGTGTACTCTTGTGTCTGTCTGTTTGTGCTCTTCGCTGTTTGGCTGTTGACTATGCCTCTGTCTGCCAGGCTGTTGCTGGGGGCAGTGGGCAGTAAAGTGAACCCTGTGACGTTAATGACCTGCTTGTTCATAGTGCTTGGGACAAATTGCAGCAGTCCATCACACACACAGACAGGCAGCGCTGGAGACAGGTAAAGAGCAAGGCCTTTTCTCAGACACAGCTCCTCTCTGGTCTGCTCGCAAAAAAAACACACCCACACACACAAACAAGTTACATGCACGCACACACACAGGGCAAAAAAAGGAACACAATCATTCACACTCCCACAGATGCAGGAATAGACAGACACACAAAACTGCACACACATCGCACATTGCCTACGCATGCGCGCACGCACACACACACACACACACACACACACACACACACAGCCAGAGCAACATGACCTAAAGTTGAGTTTTATCTCCACCCATTCACTGTGAGCCAGACCAATTTGACATGTTGTTTTTAATGGCCCCTACGGCAGTCTGAAAGAACCCACTTTTCAATAAATGTCTCGATCCTATCTGTTATTTCACTGACCTCTCTCCGCTTTTCTATCCTAATTCTTTGAATGTGAAATCCAACTGTGCTCAAATATGATGGCTAGAACTGATAATATGTCTTTATAAAAAACACATCTATTAGTGGTACATGAAGCCACTCATTCAGAACAACCAAAATAGACACAGGTGTAGTGTAGAATGAGCTTTCTTTGACTTTCTGTTCCTCCTTAAGCTTAAGTTACCACTCCAGCTGATGCGCAGCATTCAGAAATAACAGTAAATGTTGTTATGACTTAAAAATACAACTATATGAATATACTCAACAAAAACCCCACACAAAACAGCACGTAGGCAAAATACTACATAAAGTAGTATCCATAAATATCACAAGGTAATTGTCAAAACACCTCCGTAAAATACACAAATATCCCCAAATAATTACAGTAAAGAGGCCCAAAATACAAGTGGGCTGGTAGTAAAACCATACCTGTCTTTACTTTGAGCTAAAAGATATGTACAGCATGGTATAAACCCTCCCTTTCTTTTTGAAACATACAGAGGCGCTTCTGTTAGTTCTAGACCCACCGCAGTGAAGTTCACATATCTATTCCTTTCCCTCCCACATAGAGACATTTCTGTGGGATTTGTGCTGCAAGATACTGGAAAGGTTGCATTTGTTTGTGTGACAGTCATTCAGAGAGAGGCAGCGGTTCAAAAAAAAGTGAGTTGGTGTTTTCAGGGGCCAGGGAAAGGAAAGGGCTCGGTGTGAGATCCAATGATGTGGGGCCATCACGGCCGGTTGAGGCACCCCAAAAAGCTTAGTGAGACCACCACCATCTCCTTCCATTATCAACACAAAGATACCATGCTGAAACTGAGAGGGGGAAAGTCTCGCTTGGAGTCAGATTACATGCCGAACACTTTAATCCTGATACTTAGCTTGGCCTGACAGTGTATGTCTTATTTACACAAGAAACAGTTACAAGGCAAACAGGAGACAAGAGCGATGTCAGTGGGTTGAATGTAGTTTCACTTTTAGTACTGAACATTTTTCTGACTATTTTCTGATGTTGAACAATGTAATCTTTTATTTTCAGTTGACTTAGTGTCAATAAGAAAATTCATTAATGTGTGTGTGTGCGTCTGTCTGTCTCTCTGTCTGTGTGTGTGTGTGTGTGTGTGTGCGCTTGCATGTCAAATGCTAAGCGAGGGCAGGTCTGAACAGGTATGTGGATGAGACTGTACTGAAATTTTCTGTGGTTTGAGAACTGGGTCACATCCATAACACACTAACAAACTCCGTCACAACAATCTTACAGCCTCCTAACCACATCCTACCGCTTTGCATAGAGGACTGGAAGAGTTGTGCAAAATTCATTCTATATAAACAGCCAAATCACAATATTATTATACATTTACATATTCAGCACATTGGATCACAAGCAGTGATGAAGGCATAATATTGACCAGCAAATACAAGGAAGAGGTAAAAATGGAAACATGACCATATAGGCAATTTGAAAGCAGATTTTTATAACATGCCAAAATTAAAGATCACATTATAAATGATTACTCATATTCCCTGCATTCAGTGACCTGACTATGGTGTTTTTCTCAGGTCAGTAACACTTGTAAACATTGAAGAAAGGTTTTTGTAAGCAACTGCAGACTAAAGTGACGAGAGCGACTAGAGTTGGAGTGGAGAAAAGTAAACAAGCACAGAACTTGGACATGTTAATTTTAAGACCTGATCTTTTACTTGACCCAGTACAACCAAAAGGACTGTGTCAAAAAATGAAAGGCAACAGACAGATAGAAAACAGAGGAGTAAATCTGATTAAGGGAAAGTATGATGACAACAAAATGATGACAGTATGATGACAAAATTGATCAGAACTGTATAAGACATCACAATCACCCAAAAAAAGACATCTCACAAAAAGTAAGAGAGATTTTTAACCCAATCTTGACTAAAGACTAAAGGTTAGATAGGAGCAGAGAAAAGAGACTTTCCAGCACAGAGCTTTCTGGGAAATGCTGGGTAATACTCGCAAAAGCAGGTACATCGTAGAGAACCACAAATCCCAGCATGCCACATAACAGTTGGAACTGGTCAGTGCTGATCAATGCATATTTGAAATTTTTGAAATGCTTGATCAGAATTTGCATATGAATAAAAACAAATTTAAAAAAATCAGTTTAAAAACCATGATGAAGTTATGTGTGAAATATAACTGCCAGTTATCAGAAGGAAAAAACGTGTTTGTGAATTGCACTCTTGCTCACATATGTTCAGCATATTTTGATTTAATTCCATTTTCCTTTCCACTTTTTCAATATGAGGACTGAGATGATTATGATTGAAAAAAAAAAAATCTCCAAGCACACATTTACGCAAAACATTTTTATTTGACACTTTTTAGTTCCGGTGCTGCTGATGTGACAGTTTTATAAAAACACTTCCCTCAGGATGTTTTTATGCGAGAGTAATATCCATTGTTCCAAAGACAGCTGGGCTCCACAAATGTTCTTAAATCTCCTACCTCCCCCTGCTGGTTACCACTTGCCTTACAAGCTCAAGGCAAGTTTAAGTATTTGCGAAAATATGCACAGTGTGAGTGTGTGGTTTAGTATGTGCCTGCATGGCTGTGTGCCCATGTGTCTGTACCATTGTTTACGGGCACTTGTGCATGCACAGGATGGTACAGCTATACACGTGCACAGGCAGACATACACATGCTCTAACACAGTCTGCACCATTGCTATTTGGTAACTGAAATCTGACCCACCTGTACCTACTATGCTTCATCATGAGTAGACAAGGCAAGGAGGGGGAGGGGAAGGTCAGGACTTAGTTACAGTTGATATTTGAAGATACAAGTTCATTTGATTTGCAGAGGATTGTGGCTGATTATTTGGAATAAATATGAGTATCAGGGAATACTTGGGAAGCATGTGCAAACCACAGTTCTTTACTGATGAACTTAGGCAGGAATATAATGACAGGAAAGCAAAACAAG